>NC_135811.1:69768310-69993310 GCF_964213995.1 Mustelus asterias | reverse complement strand
GATGTTGGGGATCTCTGGAAGAGGCCAAGATGAATCATCCACTTGGCACTCCTGGCTGAAGATTGCTGTGAATGCTTCAGCCTTATCTTTTGCTCTGATGTGCTGGGCTCCTCCATCACTGAGGATGGGGATATTTGTGGAGCTCCTCCTCCAGTGAGTTGATGAATTGTCCACCACCATTCTCGACTGGATGTGGAAAGACTGCAGAACTTAGATCTGATCCGTTGGTTGTAGAATTGCTGAGCTCTGTCTATTATATGCTGTTTGGCACAAAAGTATTCCTGTATTGTAGCTTCACCAGGTTGATTCCTCAGTTTTTGGTATGCCTGGTGCTGCTCCGGGCATGTCCTCCTGCACTCTCCATTGAACCAGGGTTGATCCCCTGGCTTGGTGGTAATGGTAGAGTGGGGGATATGTCGGTCCATGAAGTGAGATTGTGGTTGTGTTCACTTCTGCTGCTGTTGTAGCCACAGTGGCTGCTCTAGTTAGGCTTCTGGTCAATGGTAACCCCCAAGATGTTGATGGTGGGGGATTCAATGAATTTACCTTGTAACGTCAAGGAAGATTGTCAAACTCCCTTTTAGTGGAGATGATCATTGCCTGGTACGTATGTGGCACAAATGTTACTTGTTACTTCTTAATCTGAGCCTGAACATTCTCCAGTTCTTTCTGCATATGGTACTTCTGTATTCAAGGAATTGAGAATGGTGCTGAACATTTTGCAATCATCAGTGGACATCCCTGCTTCTGACTTTACGATAGAGAGAAAGTCATTGATAAAGATTGTTGGGTTAGGGCCACACAAGAATTAGGAGCAGGAATAGGCCATTCTGCCCCTCGAGCCTGCTCCACCATTCAATGTGATCATGGCTGATCTAACTGTGCCTTCACTCTAACTTTCCTTTCTCTCCCATAATCCTTAGCCTCTTGTTGAGTAAAAATCTAACTCCGTTTAGATTCACTGCTCTCTTGGCAAAAGAGTTTCCCTGTTTAGCAACCCTCTGTCTTAAATGGGAGACTCCTTATTTTTAAACTGTCCTCTAGTTCTAGTCATTCCCAGATGGGGAAACATCCTCTCAAAATCCACCCTGTCAAGTCTTCTCAGGATCTTGTATGTTTTACATAGAAACATAGAAACTAGAAGCAGGAGGAGGCCATTTGATCCTTCGAGCTTGCTCTGCCATTCATTTTGATTATGGCTGATCATCGAATTCAACATCCTGTTCTCTCCCCTCCCCCCCCCCCCATTATCCCTTGAACCCTTTAGATCCAAGAGCTATATTTAATTTCTTCTTAAAATCAGACAAAGTTTTGGCCTCAACTACTTTCTGTGGTAGTGAATTCCACACATTCACCACCCTCTGGTTGAAGAAATTTCTCCTCACCTCAGTTCTAAAAGATTTACCTCTTATCCTCAAACTATGAGCTCTAGTTCTGGGCTCCCCCACCATCAGGAACATTCTTTCTGAATCTACCCTGTCAAATCCTGTTAGAATTTTATAAGTTTCTATGAGATCCTCTCTTACTCTTCTAAACTCCAGTGAATATAATCCTAACCAACTTATATACAGACCAGCCATCCTCGGAATCAGCCTGATTCCTGACAAGCCTGAAAAAGCATGATTTCCAATGTGTAAATCCATGCTGACTTTGTCTGATTATACCATTGCCTTCCAAATGCTGAGCTATGAAATCCTTGATAATAGACTCTAGCAACTTCCCCAGTGCTGACGTTAGGCTCACTGGTCTATAGTTCCCTGTTTTCTCTCTACCTCCCTTTTGGAATTAGCTACCCTCCAATCTGTAGGAACTATTCCAGAATCCAAAGAATTTTGGAAAATAACCCTCAATGGGTCTACTATTTCCAGGGCCACTTCCTTAAGTACTCTGGGAGGAAGATTATCAGGACCTGGAGATTTATCCACCTTCAATCCCATCAATTTCCCCAAAATCATTTCTCTACTAAAACTGATTTCCTTCAGCTCCTCACTAAAACATGTTTCTCTCAGCACTTCTGGAACATTATTCATGTCTTCCTTTGCGAAGACTGAATCAAAATACAAATTTAATTCCTCAACCATTTCTTTATTCCCCATTATGAATTCTCCCGCTTCTGACTGTAAGGGGCCTACATTTGGTCTTGTCAATCTTTTTCTCTTTACATATCTGTAGAAACTTTTACAGTTAATTTCTATGCTCCCTGCCAGCTTACTTTAAAATTCTATATTTCCCTTCTTAATCAATCCTTTGGTCCTCCTTTGCTGAATTTTAAACTGCTCCCAATCCTCAGGCCTATTGCTTTTTCTTGCCAATTTGTCGGCTTCTTCCTTGAATCTGATGCTATCTCTAATTTCCCTTGTGAGCCATGGTTTGGCCACAATTTCCATACCACGCTTGCGGCAAACAGGAATAAACAACTTCTGGAGTTCACCTATTCATTCTTTAAATGCCTGCCGTTGCCTGTCCACTGTCTTTCCTTTCAGTAATGTTTCCCATCACCAATAACATCGCCTCTCATTCTTCTAAACTCCAATGGATACAGGCCCAACCTTTCCTCATAAAATAACGCCTTCATCCCAGGAATCAGTGGAGTTGAACCTTCTCTATGAACTGTTTTAACTACAATAATATCCTTTCCTAAGTAAGGAGAATAAAACTGTGTACAGTATTCCAGATGTGGTCTAACTAATGCCCTGTACAACATTTCCCAACTTTTATACTTCATTCCCCTTGCAATAAACACCCCGAGGTCAGCTAAGACAATTGACCTTCAACAACCACAACCACCTTCCTTTGTGCCAAGTATGACTCCAATCAATGGGGGGTTTCTCCCCACCCCGATTCCCATTGATTTCAGTTTGATCTGAGGTCCTTGTTCAAACCAATGACAAGAACAGTCACAATGGATGGGCCTGTCATTGGTCAGATTGGATTTATCCAGGACATACCTGGGCAATGCTTCAGCTCTTTGGCTGGGTGCCAGTGTTGTCACTGTACTCTGTGTTGGAAAGCTTGGCTGGTTCTGAAACACAAGTTAATACCCAGGATATTGTCAGGCAGGCACGCCACGGGAAATTCCAGGCAATTGCCGCTTAACTAATTAAAATCGGCTTTTTGGTTGTCGGTGGGTGCACTCCTGATATCTGCCCCCGTCTGCTGACCGAAATATTGCCTCCAGTTTGGGCGCGCCAGACCCAGCCACTGAAACAGTGAGTCGAGTCTCCAGGTGATGAGTCCCAGACTCTGGATTAACCGTTCAGTTATGTCATCACTTTGCCACCTATCTGACGGTGGGAAAGATGCCAAGTTCCAGACGGCACTGTTGAGATTTGACCAGGGTGCTGGCTAATTGGTTGTGACCACAGGACGCTGTTTTTGCATTTAGTAATGTCACGGGCCAAGGGCTGATCCAGGGGTAGTTGTCCAGATTTGGATGGAACAAAGGAGGCTCTGAATTGGAGAGGAGGTGGGGGAGGGGGTGCATTGTGATTTTCAATATCACATCATAACGACGGGAGCCCTAACTGCAGCACAAAGCTTAAACCACTACACCGAGTCCGTCACTTCCAGAGTCAATCTGTGCAGGTCTCGGGAACCTTATGATCTTCAGCCAGAGCAACCCAGCAACACCAAGAGACGGCACGGGGCAATCGAGCGATAGTCACAGAAAAACAAATGGAAAAACACAAGGGCAACATTTTTGAATTTACAGCCGGGAAGCAACTTGGAAATAAAGTAAACAGTGGCCAAGCTGGACTTTAAGAGGACACGGACAGGTTGGTGCAGTGAATGGAAACATGCTGAATAAAGCTCAGTAAGAAGTCTAACAACACCAGGTTAAAGTCCAACTTCTATTTGTTAGACTTCTTACTGTGTTTACCCCAGTCCAACGCCGGCATCTCCACATCATGAATATAACTCAACACAGGGACTTGTGAGGTGATGCATTTTGGTTGGAAGAATGACCAAAGACAATGCAAGCTAAATGGAGAAGAAGGTAAGAGAAACCTGTGACAGGACTGGTTAACAACACTGTAAATATATCTTACAGGATCCTGAGCTTTATAAACAGCAGGAAGCTGAAACACTGGTTCAGCTGCAACTGGAGTATTGTGTCTGAAACTGGCCACCACACTCGCAAGGCTGTGAAGTTTCTGGAGGGATTGCTGATGAGCTCTCCTTATAGAGGAGAGGGAGAGAAAGAGCTTTGATTGAGGTGTTCAAAGTCCTGAGTGCTTTAGGTGGAGTAAATAGAGAGAAATTGTTTCCAAAGGCTGACGGGGTCTACAGAAGCACAGTTTAAGGTGATTGGCAAAAGAAGCAAAGCCAACATCCTCTTGTATTCTTATGGACTGGAGGAAGAACTGTTTTATACATTGAGTGTTTAAGATTTGGAATGCATTGTATGATAGGGTGTTGGATACAAACTCAATAGGAGCTTTCAAACTTGAAGGAGGAAAAACAGGTAAATGGCAGGAATTTGGGAAAAGAACAGGGTGAGAGGGTGGGACTGACTGCTCTTCAAAAGAGCTAGCACAGATTCAATGGGCTGAGTGGCCTTGTTTGCTATTCGCTGGTACTGTTTCTAATTATTTTTCTCTTCTCCAAACAGGGCTTTTTCGTTGCTCTGATTTACTGTTTCTGCAATGGGGAGGTGAGTCACAAAACCTCAACCAATCAGAAAGCAAAAGCAGAGAATACTGGAGAGTACTGCGATGCCTAAACTTTTTAAGACATTCTTTAAACCTATCGCTTCAGATTAAATCCTCATGTAGCTTTGAATCAAATACTGTATTTCTGCAAAGTGCCTGGGGACATTTTCCTGCGTTAGGACACATACATGTACACATTAGGAGCAGGAGTAAGCCACTCAGCCCATTTAAAACCTGGTCCACCATTGAATGAGGTCATGACTGCTCTGACTGTAACTTCCTGTTTATCCCCGGTAACCAATCACCCCCTTGTTTATCAAGAATCTATCACCTCTACCTTGTAAACATTCAGACTCTGCTTCCACTGCCCTTTGAGGAAGAGAGTTCCAGAGACTCCTGAACCTGAGATCAAAACACTCTCCTCCTCTGCCTTTAAAATGGGCGATCCCTTATTTTTAAATAGTGACCTCCTAGTTCTAGATTTTCCACACAAGGAAACATCCTCTCCACATCCACCCTGTCAAGACCCCTCAGGATCTTAAAGGTTTCAATCAAGTCACCTCTTACTCTTCTGAACTCCAGTAGATACAGGCCTAGCCTGTCCAGCCTTTCCTCATAGGACAATCCACCCATTCCAGTTATCAGTCCAGTGGATCTTCTCTGAACTGCTTTAATGCATTTACATATTTCCGTAAATAAGACCATTAGAGTCCTCCAGATGTGGTATCACCAATGCTCTGTACAACTAAAGCATAACCTCCTGTAACCAATTCCCCTCGCACTAAAATAACATTCTATTAGCTTTCCCAATTACTTTTGGTACCTGCATATTCGCCTTTTGTGATTCATGTACTCAGATCCCTCTGCACCTCAGAGCTCTACACTCTCTCACCATTTGGATAATGTTTCATTTTCATTCATCCTGTAAAAATGGACCATTTCACATTGGCCCACATTATACTCCATTTGCCAGATCTTTCCCCACACACTTAAACTATCCGTGTCTCTCTCTATCCTCCTTATTCCTCTTTGCAGAAATACAAATCTTTGGAGGTTAATATTTCACAGTCAACCCATTGGTTGGTCCATTCCTGAAAACATTCATTTTGTCCCCTCTACAAATCTTAGTGTTTTTCCAGCATTTTCTATAGCAGTGGCAAATCAAACACCGTGTTGTAACCTAGCTGTTGTTTTGTTGTAACCTAACTGTTGTATTGTGATGGCAATAATAGATAACAACAGATTCTGATTAGAGTCATAGAGGTTTACAGTGTTTACAGGCCCTTCAGCCCAAATTGTCCATGCTGCCCAGTTTTTACCACTAAGCTAGTCTCAATTGCCCGCATTTGGCCCATATCCCTCTATACCCATCTTATCCATGTAACTGTCTAAATGCTTTTTAAAAGACAAAATTGTACCCGCCTCTACTACTACCTCTGGCAGCTCGTTCCAGACACTCGCCACCCTCTGTGTGAAATAATTGCCTCTCTGGACCCTTTTGTATCTCTCCGCTCTCGCCTTAAACTTATGCCCTAAGTTAAAGTCCTCTATTAATACCACCAGATTGTTCTGTCTGTACATACAGTGGGTACATGTCAGTGAGAATTTACTGAGAGACCTCCAAACTCCGCTGCTGAGGTTCAGCACACTGAAATTTCTGATGCGTCTGGGGCGGTGTGTCTGTTTCAGCGTCTGGGGCGGCACGGCTGTTTCAGCGTCTGCGACAGCGTGTCTGTGACAGTGTCTGGGGCGGCGCGTCTGCGACAGTGTCTGGGGCTGGGTTCAATCCCATGAGCTTTGAGTCAAAAGTGTTGTTACAAACAGTGCAAAGTTATCACTTCGTATCAACATCAACTCCACGAGATCTTAATCCCCATTTACCCATTACAGAAACGTCACATCACCCTCTATAACCATGTCTTTTATTCTGTGCTCACTAGGTCCAGGCAGAGATAAAGAAAACTTGGTTCCGGAGGAATCTAAGTCTGAACTTTAATCAGAAGGTGCAAGCTAGCAGCAACTGCCCTTACGGGGCAGCGACCTCTCACGTCACCAATAGCTTCAGCACCAGTATAGCCACCAGAGGAGTGTCCGTGCTGCATACTAACACCAGGCACTCTGCACTGCCACTGCCCTCCTTCTCCAACCTGCCTGTCTACATCACCAGCACTTCCCAGTCAGAAAACTCTGTGCCCTCCCCCCATCTGGAGAACATCAAGAGGAAGAGAGAGATTCGGGAACAGCAGAAAGACAAATCTCTGCAAAACCAATGGGAAACTGTGCTATAAAATACCAATTGTATTACCGCTTGAAACTTTACTGAATAAACTGCAACATTGCATGTTAAGCTGAAAAGTGGTGGCGTGTAATGTTTAAGGGTTAAATTAGATTTGAAGAGGGTTCACGAGGATCCACATCCAGGCATCTCCGAAGCTCTGCTGAGCCGGTTTTTGTTCGGTGCAGATTGGGTGTACGAGAGGCATGGATAACAATTCACTGAGAGACAGAATTACATTTTGGGGAAAGGGTAAATAGCGCGTCGATTTTAAGAAATATCCCCAGCCGCCTTGCTGCTAACCTCCGGGTCAGGAAGGTCATCTGTGTTTGGACATTCCACACATATTTAGCGAGCGATTGTGGGAAAGTCAAAAACAGTCATTCTTAAATACAATCCTACACTCTGATAATATTCCGTTTTCTTTATTTTAGACTTGTTCAACATTGGGATGCCAACTTTGCCAGTCTGATTTCACAGCCAGATACCAATCAGAGGCTGCTATTAAAATGTGTATCTCCTCGACAGAGAGGACAGAATGAAATGGCCCCGTTCAATAAACACCAGTGACCTGTATTTCTGTGAGAAAGTAATAATTCTGCAGCTGAATGAACACATTCGTCATGTTGATAATAAATACAGAAACAGCGCTAGCTCCCCATTGCTAATCATTGACAATCGCTCGCCCACTGCTGCTACTGGTCTAGCCCAGTAAAGTCACGTCATGTTCATAACTTTAAACCCTGTTCCTGAAGAAGCTTCTGGAACTGTCTTTATGTTTTAAAATAGACACTCTAACGTGGCTGGCAATTGTGTCACCCTGTCTTTAGACTTCCAAACCATCCTGGTTAAACAATACTTGTATTGGTCATGTGACAGGTTCCGCCAGTGAAGTGAATATGGAGTGAGGCAGAAGGTTAAAGTGCAGGACCCTGAGGATAGTAATTTCTGGACTACTGCCGGTGCCATGTACTAATGAGAGTAGGAATAGGAAGGTGAGGCAGATGAATGCCTGGCTTGAGAGCTGGTGCAGGGGGCAGGGATTTAGATTTTTGGATCATTGGGATCTCTTCTGGGGAAGGGGTGATCTGTTCAAGAGGGACGGGTTACACCTGAACCAGAGGGGAACTAACATCCTGGCGGGGAGATTTGCTAGAGCCACTCGGGAGGATTTAAACTAGTTTGGCAGGGGGGTGGGACTCAAGGCAGTAGGGAGACAGAAGAGAAGGTTGAGGACAGCACGGAAGTTAAAGAGAGCACATTAAATAGTAAAGGCAGTGTCAATAATCGTCGTACCAGACAGATCAGGCAAAAGCAAGACAGAGAGCAAGGGAAGTCCAGATTAAACTGCATTTATTTCAATGCAAGAGGCCTGATGGACAAGTCAGATGAACTCAGGGCATGGATGGATACATGGGACTGGGATATTATAGCTATTACTGAAACATGGCTGAAGGAGGGACAAGACTGGCAGCTCAATGTTCCAGAGTACAGAGGCTATAGGAAAGATGGAGAGGAAGGGGAGTTGCGTTTTTGATTAGGGAGAATATCACAGCAGTACTGGGAGGGGATATATCCGAAGGTTCGCCCACTGAGTCTATATGGGTACAACTGAGAAATAAGAAGGGGGAGATCACTTTGATAGGGTTGTACTATAGCCACCCCCAAATAGCGGGAAATTGAGGAGCAAATATGTAAGGAGATTACAGATAGCTGCAAGAAAAATAGGGTGGTAATAGTCGGAGATTTTAACTTTCCCAATATTGACTGCGACAGCCATAGTATTAGAGGGTTGGATGGAGAGAAATGTGTTGAGTGTATTCAGGAGGAATAGGGGAGGTGATGGCCTAGTTGTATTATCGCTAGACTATTAATCCAGAAACTCAGCTGATGTTCTGGGGACCCGGGTTCAAATCCTGTCATGGCAGATGGTGGAATTTAAATTCAATAAAAAATATCTGGAATTAAGAATCTGCTGATGGCCTTGAAACCATTGTTGATTGTCGGAAAAACCCATCTGGCTCACAAACATCCTTTAGGGAAGGAAATCTGCCGTCTTTACCTGGTCTGGCCTACATGTGACTCCAGAGCCACAAATTTGTGGTTGACTCTCAACTGCCCTCGGGTAACTAGGGTTGGGCAATAAATGCTGACCAGCCGGTGACGCCCATGTCCCATGAATGATTTTTTAAAAAATCAAATCTAGGTCCAGCTGAAAGTCTCTGATCCTTTCCACTATTTGACCTTTCACATTAAACGTTTAATTGGTGTTAGTGAAACTTGGAACAACATGGCCTAACTAATAAATCAGCACTCCTCCGTAAACCAAAGAAACAGAATTATTTTTGGGTAGCTCGGTGGCACAGTGGTTAGCACTGCTGCCTCACCGCGCCAGGGACCTGGGTTCAATTCCGGCCTCGGGTCACTTTGTGGAGTTTGCACGTTCTCCCCATGTCTGCGTGGGTTTTCTCCGGTTTCCTTCCACAGTCCAAAGATGTGCGGGTTAGGTTGATTGGCCATGGTAAATTGTCCTTAGTGTCAGGAGGATTAGCAGGGTAAATGTGTGGGGTTACGGGAATAGGGCTTGGGTGGAATTGTTGTCAGTGCAGACTCGATGGGCCGAATGGCCTCCTTCTGCACTGTAGGCGTTCTATGATTCTTATTCAGTATGTTGGTGGCCCAACTAAGAAGGGGACAAACTTGACCTCCTCTTGAGAAATAATGAAGGGCAGGTGACAGAAGTGTTCGTGAGGAATCACTTTGGGACCAATGACCATAATTCCATTAGTTTTAAGATAGATATGGAGAATGATAGATCTGGCCCAAAAGTTAAAATTCTAAATTGGGCAAGGCCAATTTTGATGGTATTAGACAGGAACTTTCAACAGTTAATTGGGGGAGTCAGTGGGAAGGCAAAGGGATGTCTGGTAAATGGGAGGCTTTCAAAAGTACGTTAACCAGGGTTCAGGGTAAGCACGACTCTTAACACAAACAGCGCTAGACACCATACATCCAGTGCAAGATCTTTAATTACTTATACACAAGGAAAACTCCCCTCTCTCCATCGAAATGGCTGGAGTAGTTCTGCCGTTGCAGAGAAACACTCAGCAGTTATAGTCAATTGCAGCAAATCAGGAACAAGAGATTTTTCACATCTTTCATTGACATAGATATTTGCCAATTAAATCCTGGCTTTTCGCCCTTTCTCATTCGATAAAAAATTGACTTCTGCTAATCCTTCATTTGCATAGCGTATCCCCATATCTCGCTTTTGGTATTTGTTATGGAAAAAATCTGCTCTTGTTCACCCTCTGGTGAAGGTCAAAAAGCAGAATGTTATGCGGCCTAGTCTGACCCAGACAGGCCTAGCCTGACACTTGAAGGTCTGCAACTGATAACTTTCTCACAAGCTGTTACAGAGAAGGCATGATTTTGTTTTCAGTACGAGCATTTTAACTTCCACACTTTCCCCCTTTTTGTCCTCTAAGGACAACTTATGGGTCTGATGCGCGACAATCAAGCACGAGGCACAAGGCTTCAGTAATTGAAGGCTTTTATTGACAAACAATGGAACTATCTAAACACGAGTACACCATTCCAGACTGGAGGGGTCCTGCCTGAGCAGAGGGTCTTATACCTCTCCCAGGAGGCGGGGCCCGACTGGGATGTGCCATAACAGCGTCCACCACAGGTATATTAATCCCACAGTGTAAACACCCTAGCCCAACAACAACATTATAACAACCCCACAGTGTCAACACCCTAACCCAACAGCAACATTAGAATAACCCCACAGTGGTAACCAACGATGGTTCACCACATTCACCCCTCCTTTGAAAACAAAGGCCGGCGGGGTGCGAAAACAGACTACATATATACAAAAAAAATCTACAAGTCCAGACGGTCTGGAGGACCGCACCGTCGTTGTGACCTCCTCAATACCGGTTGTGACACCGGAGCAGGTGCTTGCGGTGGCGTTCTCTCCAAAACAGCGTCCGGCTGTCCCCTCGAGGACTCACGGGCCGGTTGACCCTGGTGAAGCGGTGGTGCAGGGGATCCCGGTACCTTCTGTGGTGGCGCCGATCTCCGAGTCTCAGACAAGCTGTACATGGGAGTATAACTGTTATGCACTGGTCCCGGTGCTGACCGCGCCACGTCCGGGGAAGAAATAAGCGATAGGGGATTCGTGACAGGGGGTATGGGAGCGACAGGAGTTGCTACGTCCCCTGCGGGCGCCAGGTCTCGGATCAAGACTGTGTCCTCTCGCCCGTCAGGATATGCCACATAGGCATACTGAGGGTTGGCGTGGAGGAGGTGGACCGGTTCGACCAAGGGGTCGGACTTGCGGGCCCTTACATGTCGCCGCAGAAGGACGGGTCCTGGGTACGTCAACCAGGCTAGTAAAGATATCCCCGAGGACGACTTCCGAGGGAATGAGAACATCCTCTTGTGGGGAGTAGCATTGGTTGCCGTACACAGGAGGGAGCGAATGGAGTGAAGCGCATTTGGAAGGACCTCCTGCCAATGGGAGACTGGAAGGCCTTTGGACTTCAGCGCCAATAGGACAGCCTTCCAGACTGTAGCATTCTCTCTCTCCACCTGTCCGTTGCCCCTAGGGTTGTAACTCGTGGTTCTACTAGAGGCAATCCCGTATGAGAGCAGGAATTGCCTCAAGTCGTTACTCATGAACGACGAGCCCCTGTCGCTATGTATATAGCAGGGGTACCCGAACAGGGTAAAAAGATCACGGAATGCCTTGATCACCGTGGCAGTCGACGTGTCCGCACAGGGGACAACAAACGGGAACCGGGAGTACTCATCTATGATGTTAAGAAAGTACACGTTCCGGTCCGTTGAGGGAAGGGGGCCCTTAAAATCCACACTCAGCCTCTCAAAGGGGCGAGTGGCCTTGACCAATTGTGCCCGGTCAGGTCGGTAAAAGTGCGGTTTGCATTCCGCGCAAATCCGACAGCTTCTTGTTACTGACCTGACATCCTCCACTGAGTAGGGCAGGTTGCGGGCTTTGATGAAGTGGTAGAGCCGAGTGACCCCAGGATGGCACAGATCATTATGGAGGGCGTTCAAGCGGTCCTCCTGCATGGTAGCGCATGTTCCGCGCGAGAGGGCATCCGAGGGCTCATTGAGTTTCCCTGGACGATACATAATATCGTAATTATAGGTGGAGAGCTCAATTCTCCACCGCAAGATCTTGTCATTCTTGATCTTGCCCCTCTGCGTATTATTGAACATAAACGCCACGGATCGCTGATCCGTGATCAGGGTGAACCGCTTCCCCGCCAGGTAATGGCGCCAGTGTCTGACGGCCTCCACAATAGCCTGGGCCTCCTTCTCCACCGCTGAATGCCGAATTTCGGGACCTTGAAGGGTGCGGGAAAAAAACGCGACGTGGTTTAGTGTGGCGGCCAGGGCGAAATCAGATGCATCACTTTCCACCTGAAAAGGGATGGATTCATCCACCGCGTGCATCGTGGCTTTCGCAATGTCGCTTTTCAATGCCTTGAAGGCCAATTGGGCCTCTGGCGTGAGTGGAAAAGTCGTGGACTTGATGAGCGGACGGGCTTTGTCCGCGTAGTTGGGAACCCACTGCGCATAATAAGAGAAGAAGCCGAGGCATCTCCTCAGTGCTTTTGCACTAGCAGGCAAGGGAAGTTCAGTAAGGGGGCGCATACGGTCTGGATCAGGGCCAATGACCCCGTTTTCCACCACGTATCCCAGGATAGCTAACCTGCGCGTACGGAATACACACTTCTCCCTGTTGTAGGTCAGATTCAGGCGAGACGCAGTGCGCAAAAAGTTCTGGAGGTTTGTGTCATGGTCCTGCTGGTCATGGCCGCAGATGGTGACATTATCCAGGTACGGGAAGGTAACCCGCAACCCGTTCTGGTCCACCATTCGGTCCATAGCACGCTGGAAGACCGAGACCCCATTGGTGACACCAAATGGAACCCTAAGAAACTGATACAGACGACCATCCGCCTCAAAAGCCGTGTATTGTCGGTCCTCTGGGCGGATGG
Organism: Mustelus asterias; assembly: GCF_964213995.1. Lineage (NCBI taxonomy): Eukaryota > Metazoa > Chordata > Chondrichthyes > Carcharhiniformes > Triakidae > Mustelus > Mustelus asterias. Next base: position 69,980,348 of record NC_135811.1, on the reverse strand, counting down.
GGAGTTGGTGGTAGGCGGACTTAAGGTCTATAGTGGAGAACACCCGGTACTGCGCAATCTGATTGACCATATCAGATATGCGCGGGAGAGGATACGCATCCAGCTGCGTATAACGATTAATGGTCTGACTGTAGTCGATGACCATCCGGGGTTTGTTCCCACTCTTAACCACCACGACCTGTGCTCTCCACGGACTAACGCTGGACTGTATGATCCCTTCTTTGAGGAGCCGCTGAACCTCAGATCTGATGAAGATCCGGTCTTCAGCGCTGTAACGCCTACTTTTAGTAGCGATGGGCTTGCAGCCTGGTACCAGATTCTTAAATAAAGAGGGTGTGGTGATCTTTAGTGTGGAAAGATTGCATGCGGGGCGCTTTGGACGATTTGGAGGCTGCGGCTGATTCCCTACTGCCAGCGAAGGGAGTGGCCCACCGTACTGTAGGATCACACTCTTCATGTGGACCATAAAGTTTAGTCCGAGGAGAATTGGCGCGCAAAGATGCGGCAACACAAGGAGCCTGTATCGCTCGTAAATTGTGCCCTGCACTTCCAGAGTTACCACACAACGTCCTTGGATCGGTACAGACCGGGACCGTGAAGCCATAGAAATTGTCTGTTTGGCAGGTAGAACCCGGAGTCCACACCTCTTTGCAGTGTCAGGGTGAATAAAACTCTCAGTGCTCCCGCTGTCAAACAGACAATACACAGTACGACCATTCACCTTAATGTTCATCATTGAACAGTCAAGCCTGTGATGCTTAGCCTGGTCCAGGGTGATCGACGCCACCGTTGGCCCTTGGACCTCACTGCAGGCAGCCGAGGTTGATGCTGAGGACCCCTGCTGGTCGCTCCTGGTCGTCGTCGACCAAGATGGCCGCCCCCATGAATCGCACATGGGTGAGGGCGCCAAGCGTAGCGACTCCTGGTGGTCATCCTCCTCCGACTCCGCCAGCCACAATGGCGTCGTCCTGGGCTCACACGTGGTCAAACCTCGTGGGTACTGCGACGCCGAAGGAGATGATCTCCGTTCTGGAGGGTCACAGGCTGCACTGCCGTTTTTGGGCTTCGATCTGCAGACTTTCGCGTGGTGCCCCTTTTTACCACATTGATTGCAGATCACCGTTTTAGCAGGACACTGTTGCCGTGGATGCTTGGCTCCTCCGCAAAAATAGCACCGCGGGCCGCCTGGGGCTGCCGCCGTCGTCGGGTCGATATGGGAGCGCGAGCCCATGGGGCGAGGAGGGATTTGTGACTGCTCCTGCCACGTTGTCTCCACGTGGTCCTCTGGATACAGGGCCAAGCTTTTCGACGCCGCCTCCAGCATTTCAGCCATCTCCATCGCTTGGGTCAGGTTGAGATTCCCTTTCTCCAACAGCTTGAGCCGGATGTACGAAGACCCTACCCCTGCCACAAACGCATCTCGGGCGAAGTCGTACATATACTGCTCAGCCGACACAGCTTTGCAGTCGCAGCCCCTGGCAAGCTGCAAGAGCTCATTGGCGTAGTCCTCCATGGTTTCGCCCGACTGCCGACGTCGTGTAGCGAGGAGGTAACGAGCGTGGATCTCGTTGGGAGGTCTCGTGTATCGCTTTTTCAAGAGCTCGAGGGCCCTCGGGTAAGTGGTGGCCGCACGAATCGCGAGGTAGACAGTGTCGCTTACCCTCGCATGGAGGACCTGGAGTCTGTCGTTATCCGTAGTAACTGCTGCAGAGGCTGCCAGGTAGTCCTCGAAACACTTCAGCCAGTGGTCGAAGGTGTTAGAGGCGCCGACCGCACGTGGATCCAGCGTCAGACGCTCTGGCTTTAGTATTTGTTCCATACTCTCCGTTCTGTCGAGAGTTTCGTGTTTGTCAATAAAATTGATGCGCGACAATCAAGCACGAGGCACAAGGCTTCAGTAATTGAAGGCTTTTATTGACAAACAATGGAACTATTTAAACACGAGTACACCAATCCAGACTGGAGGGGTCCCGCCTGAGCAGAGGGTCTTATACCTCTCCCAGGAGGCGGGGCCCGACCGGGATGTGCCATAACAGCATCCACCACAGGTATATTAATCCCACAGTGTAAACACCCTAGCCCAACAACAACATTATAACAACCCCACAGTGTCAACACCCTAACCCAACAGCAACATTAGAATAACCCCACAGTGGTAACCAACGATGGTTCACCACAGGGTCCTCCATGATTTCTACATCCAAGTGCATCAGCTTTCTAAATTCTTCCTCGGTCGGTTCATTAACTGGGAGGAAGGAGATGGGGGGCTGGGCTGTGGACAAAAGATCGAGGGCGGCAGATCGAACGGATACAGCAAGAGACAAGCTGAATAATTACATACAGGACGATGAGCAAGGCCAGGCTCATAATAGGGTACTTGAGAAGGGTCTTGAAAAAGTCCCCAAACCACCCGCCAAGGTTAGGGAGCCAGCCCCACCAGTCAAAGGGCTTTTCCTGAGCAACTGGGTGCAAAAGACACACCTGCTCCTGAATGGTTTGTACATCTGCCTCGATCCTACGATCCTCATTAACATAAAAACAGCATGTCTCATTGACAGACGCGCACACTCCCCCCTGTGCTGCTAATAGGAGACCCAGGGCCATGCGGTTCTGCAGCACCACCTTAGAAAGAGACTGAATTTTCCGAGTGTAGGCCCTGAATGACGTCGATGGTGCTGTTTTCAATTATTTCCATGGTAGCAGAAATATTAATAACAGCCTTTTCTAATTCTGAGTCTGCAAGACCTGGGAGGAGGGCCCGGACAAACTGGTGAAAGCCGGTGTTACAGGTGACTAGCAGGATTGGAACTGACCGTTTCACAGGCTGTTGCCTCCAGGTAGGTGCTTGTTGGATGAGGATCACCATGACTTCCGTGGACCACTCAAGGTTTGAAGGGAGAGCAAAAAATGCATTTCTGATGAGGCGGGGGTGGCAGGGAGGTGAGTACAGATCCAATTTTGGATCTGGTTGCCCTGTGAAGCAACAGCCTGCATTCTTCGAATTGCGGAATTGCTAATCCATGCCTCTGCAAAGGGCAGTACAACCAATGACAATAAAAAATTCACATTTCAATCAGAGTCAAGTCCTTGTTTAAGTTTCTTCTGAGGGTGGCCGCTTGCTGTGGGTCGCGTGTCTCCACAAAGGTTTCCCTTCCACCTTCACAGCTGTGTGAGTTGTCAGCAGGATGCAGTAAGGTCCCTCCCACTGAGGTTCCAGGCAATGCTTTCTTCAGAAGGTCTCAACGAAGACTAAGTCTCCTGGTTGGTAGGTACGGAAGCTCTCAGTGGTGACTTGCTTCTGAGCTTTGACAACCTGGGAATGCAAACTTTTAAGAGAGTTGGTTAGAGCTATGCAATAGTCCATCATGCCTTTGTCCATGGAGTGGATAATCATCTGTTTAATAGTGAGGGGTGGGGAGCACATGGGATGTCCCATTACATCTCGTAAGGTGTCAAAGAGGTGGTATGATTGGGATGGGAGTGCATGACCATGAGGGCCAGGGGTAGGGCTTCAGACCATTTCAAGCCTGTTTCCTCACACAATTTGGCCAGTTTATTCTTTAGTATCCCATTCTGCCTCTCAACCCCGTAGATTGGGGCTGGTAGGGGCAGGAAAGGTGTTGTCTGCATTGTAATGTTTTCAATAATTCCTGTATCACTTCCCCTATAAAGTGAGGGCCATTGTCACTAGGTAATGTCTTGGGAAAGCTGAAGTTTTTTTTAATTCATTCATGGGACATGGGCATCGCTGGCTGGCCAGCATTTATTGCCCAACCCTTGTTGCCCAAGGGCAGTTGAGAGTCAACCACATTGCTGGAGGAATGTATTCACATAACAGCGTCATTCTTTCTCGTTGGGCATGCTTCTACCCATCGCGAAAATAAACATACAATAACAAACACATCGCGATACCCCAAACATTTGGGCATTTGTATAAAGTTCATTTGTGGCTGCACAAAAGGGCCCCATGGTTGTGGGCCTGCTGCTGCTGCAGCCGCTGGTGGTGTCTTTCCAGGGTTATTGCTCTGGCAGAGTAGGCATTGAGCAGCAACGTTTCCTGCCATGGTGGAAAATCCCTTTGTGAACCATGACTGTGCACTGTCCTGATCATCCCCCTTTTGCCCGCATGGGTAAACTCATGTAACATGTGGGCAAGCCAGGTTAGGAGTGCTATAGTAGGATCCCACCCTGTGAGATTGGGTGGGTACGGCCTGGAAGAACCCATTTTACTCGTGGACATAAAAGATTAAAGGGCTTATCGTAGTCTAGTACAGGTGCATGAATATGGGTGTAGAGGCTACAGCGGCCTCTGAATCAAGGAGGGATTGTGGGATCCTCTATATGGTTTGCCCAGTTAAAAGGCTTCATTTCAAGGCATTTGATGATTGATTGTTCTTAAGCCAAACCTGACACTGTCTTTTCTGCAGTTACTGTTGCTCCTGTGTTTTTCTGCAGACTGCACAGATTTTCTCTGAGTTTTTAGATCAAAACTTATCTCCAGCTGGTTTCAGTCATAGAGTTATAGAGGTTTACAGCATGGAAACAGGCCCTCCAGCCCAATGTAACTAATTGTGCTGTGCTTTAAGCTAACTTAAGCTAATTTGGCCACATCAGCCTGGAATTCTGGGTCCAGCCTAGGGATTTAGCTGAATTCTCTGGAAGTACAATGTAAGGCAAGCAAGCTTGCTCATGGCCACCAAAGCAAGTTGTTAATGCAGCTGTAGACTGCAAATTGGATACAAAATTGGCTTGATGACAGACGACAAGTGGTTGCAGTGGGCTGTTTTTTCAATCTGGAGGCCTGTAACCAGCGGTGTGCCTCAGGGATCGGTGCTGGGTCCACTGTTATTTGTCATTTATATTAATGATTTGGAAGAACATTTATGAGGCATGGTTAGTAAGTTTACAGATGACACCAAGATTGGTGGCATAGTGGACAGTGAAGAAGGTTATCTAGGATTGCAACAGGCTCTTGATCAATTGGGCCAGTGGGTTGACGAATGGCAGATGGAGTTTAATTTAGATAAATGCGAGGTGATGAATTTTGGTAGATTGAACCAGGGCAGAACTTACTCAGTTAATGGTAGGGCGTTGGGGAGAGTTATAAAACAAAGAGATCTAGGGGTACATGTTCATAGCTCCTTGAAAGTGGAGTCACAGGTGGATAGGGTGGTGAAGGAGGCATTCAGCATGCTTGGTTTCAGTGGTCAGAACATTGAATACAGGAGTTGGGACGTCTTGTTGAAGTTGTACAAGACATTGGTAAGGCCACACTTGGAATACTGTGTACAGTTCTGGTCACCCTATTATAGAAAGGATATTATTAAACTAGGAAGGGTGCAGAAAAGATTCACTAAGATGCGACCAGGACTTGATGGTTTGCGTTATAAGAAGAGGCTGATAGACTGGGATTTTTTTCCCTGGGGCATAGGGGGCTTAGGGGTGATCTTATAGAGGTCTATAAAATAATGAGGGGCATAGATCAGGTAGATTGTCAACATCTTTTTCCAAGGTAGGGGACTCTAAAACTAGAGGCATAGGTTTCAGGTGAGAGGGGAGAGATACAAAAGGGTCCAGAGGGGCAATATTTTCACACAGAGGGTGGTGAGTGTCTGGAACAAACTGCCAGAAGTAGTAGTAGAGGGTGGTACAATTCTGTCTTTTAAAAAGCATTTAGATAGTTACATGGGTAAGATGGGTATAGAGGGATATGGGCCAAATGTGGGCAATTGGGACTAGCTTAATCGTAAAAACTGGGCAGCATGGACAAGTTGGGCTGAAGGGCCTGTTTCCATGCTGTATGGTTCTATGACTGAAACCAGCTGGAGATAAGTTTTGATCCAAAAACCCAGAGAAAATCTGTGCAGTCTGCAGAAAAACACAGGAGCAACAGTAACAGCAGAAAAGACAGTGTCAGGTTTGGCTTAAGAACAATCAATCATCAGCGAGCCTGAGTAGCAAACTCTGAAACTGGTCATCAAGCAGACAAATACTTAATCCATTTTGCTATCAAAGTTCATCTAGGAACCAACCTCTTAGATATTCAACAATGAGAAGCCTATGCACTTCACAAAACCCTGACCTCCACTTTAAATCATCAGATCAGTTCAGGAAACTATAGGCCTATCATGTGGGAGAGCAGAAATCAGAATTAACTGTAATCTGTAAAAATGCACTATCTTAACCTGCATCCAAATGGTGTGAGTGCGTGACTGAGTATCTGTGTTAGTGTGTGTCTGTGTGTGTGTGAGGCTGTGTGTGGTGTTGCATTAATTTGAGGTGTGTAAGAATAAATAACTTCCTTTATATTCCAATTAAATAATACAGCAGCAAGCTTTTGTATGTTTAACATGCAGTCCAATGGTACGAAAAGACACAATTTTTCTATTCAAAACGTACTGATAATGGACAGTAAAAGAGCAGATACATTCCGACCATGACACCCTGCTAACATTGGCTCTCAGTGAAGACACAGTTGGCATATCAATCGTTTTTTAACTGCTTGGTAACATTCATGAACAGGTCTAAGTGTTTAAAGTGTCGTGCACCACACTGATGTTACCTGCGAGGGGGTCCCAACTTGAAACACTGGTTCAGGGTAGTGTATAGTTTTCCTGGAATATTGTGAGGAATCACGCAAAACCCAGTGAGGAACCAATCCAGTCATATAAACAATTCTGAAAGAATAAAAAGTAAAATACACAACAAAAAGGATCACAATACTCTAAGACGATAAAGTACATGAATAGCTAAATACATGCAAATTATGTAGAAATTAGCGCTTGTTCCAAATATATCCACGATCCCTGAACTCATTGAGACTTTCCTTTCCAAACAACATTCAAATTAAATAACTCTAAGTCAAATCCAGCTTATAGTTACCACACAATACAAGGCGAATGGTAAAGTCTGGGAAACTTCTTTTCCTGGCCCATTCTGAAGATTTGCTGCAATGTCTTGGCTCTAAGGCTTAGATGCAACATTTTCATATCTCTGAGAAGGAACTGATTTTACAGGACCCTGGGCTGTGAAATGGGTCCCAGCCTCCTGGCTATGAGTTATGGACAGGCTTCTGGCTGTGAAGTCTGCACTGCCGATCTGTCTCTGAGGGAGAAAGCAGTTATACTGTTTCGCATTTTGTTGGTTCAAACTCGAGAGTCAGCTATTTACACATCTCAAATGATTTCCTTTTGTGGAGTTTAGCAATTCCATAACGCAGAATCACCCAGTCATCTAGGTAATCTGTTTCTACTGTGAGAGCAATTCGCAACTGATGGTCTTGAGGTGCTCCCATGTCTTTGGGATGCTCTGATCACTTCCAGAGCTTTGCCTGCCCCGGGAAATGCTGGTTGTTCCTGTTGCTAGGCAGATTTCTATCACTCAGGCCTTTTGAAATTCTTGTTGCTGCTGAGTGAATCTCTGACAGAAGAATAGTCACTTTGTGAAGGTATCAAAAGGCAGTCAGTGCCCAAGTGATTTCCTTCAGGACAACTGGGATCAGAGGAATTAATTATCAGGTCAATTTACAGGATTCCAGGAAGGGACAAGAGGCGAGCTCAAAACCAGGCTGGGAATACCCATCGAATGTAACAGTCCCCAGACAGTAACCACACTTCAATCTTACAGTTAAACATTTTGACAATTCCAGATTCTTGGTTACATCAACAGGAAAATGTTCAGAGCAGTCAGAAGGTTTTCGATGCAGAATGAGTAAGTGACCATATTGGGCAGGTAAAGTTTGGCTGCTCTTCATCAACTCACAATAAATGCCACCCATGACAAGGGGGAGAAACTCTCACACAAATACAGTCCCCGGCAAATGAAGGGAAGTAAATCAAAGGAGATGATGTGAGGAATGTACCGGCTGGTGCTCAGTCACAGAGCAGAGCGGCACAAGGTGCCAGCTTTTCATTTTCCTCTGTACCCTGCGCCAATCTCACTCAGCATCATTAATCCCACTTAAACTCAGATTTTTCCAGACTCCCGCAGCAATGTGTTTGTGTGGAAACGGACTAAAAACCACATTGGAACCGGCTGAAAAGCACAGTCATTTCCAAAATTGCCTCAGCATGGCTTCAGGGTATGACTGACACATCTTAAAATGAACTGAGAGCCAGTGCGTGTGGAACCCCATCCCCAGTGAGAGTCAGTGTGTGTGGGACCCATACCCCAGAGAGAGCCAGTGTGTGTGGAACCCCATCCCCAGTGAGAGTCAGTGTGTGTGGAACCCCATCCCCAGTGAGAGTCAGTGTGTGTGGAACCCCATCCCCAGTGAGAGTCAGTGTGTGTGGGACCCGTACCCCAGTGAGAGTCAGTGTGTGTGGGATCCATACCCCAGTGAGAGTCAGTGTGTGTGGAACCCATACCCCAGTGAGAGTCAGTGTGTGTGGGACCCGTACACCAGTGAGAGTCAGTGTGTGTGGGACCCGTATCCCAGTGAGAGTCTGTGTGTGTGAAACCCGTACCCCAGTGAGAGTCAGTGTGTGTGGAACCCCATCCCCAGTGAGAGCCAGTGTGTGTGGAACCCCATCCAAAGTGGGAGTCAGTGTGTGTGGAACCCCATCCCCAGTGAGAGTCAGTGTGTGTGGGACCCGTACACCAGTGAGAGTCAGTGTGTGTGGGACCCGTATCCCAGTGAGAGTCTGTGTGTGTGAAACCCGTACCCCAGTGAGAGTCAGTGTGTGTGGAACCCCATCCCCAGTGAGAGCCAGTGTGTGTGGAACCCCATCCAAAGTGGGAGTCAGTGTGTGTGGAGCCCATACCCCAGTGAGAGTCAGTGTGTGTGGGACCCGTACCCCAGTGAGAGTCAGTGTGTGTGGAACGCCATCCCCAGTGAGAGCCAGTGTGTGTGGAACCCCATCCCCAGTGAGAGTCAGTGTGTGTGGAGCCCATACCCCAGTGAGAGCCAGTGTGTGTGGGACTTTACCCCAGTGAGAGTCTGTGTGTGTGAAACCCGTACCTCAGTGAGAGTCAGTGTGTGTGGAACCCCTTCCCCAGTGAGAGTCAGTGTATGTGGAACCCCATCCCCAGTGAGAGTCAGTGTGTGTGGAGCCCATACCCCAGTGAGAGCCAGTGTGTGTGGGACTGTACCCCAATGAGAGTCAGTGTGTGTGAAACCCGTACCCCAGTGAGAGTCAGTGTGTGTGGAACCCCATCCCCAGTGAGAGTCAGTGTGTGTGTGACCCGTATCCCAGTGAGAGTCAGTGTGCGTGGGACCCATACCCCAGTGAGAGTCAGTGTGTGTGAAACCCGTAACCCAGTGAGAGTCAGTGTGTGTGGATCCGTACCCCAGTGAGAGACAGTGTGTGTGGAACCCATATCCCAGTGAGAGTCAGTGTGTGTGGGACTGTACCCCAGTGAGAGTCAGTGTGTGTGAAACCCGTACCCCAGTGAGAGTCTGTGTGTGTGAAACCCATACCCCAGTGAGAGTCACTCTGTGTGAAACCCGTAACCCAGTGAGAGCCAGTGTGTGTGGGACTGTACCCCAGTGAGAGTCTGTGTGTGTGGAACCCCATCCCCAGTGAGAGTCAGTGTGTGTGGGACCCATACCCCATTGAGAGTCAGTGTGGGTGGGACCCGTACCCCAGTGAGAGTCAGTGTGTGTGGAACCCGTATCCCAGTGAGAGTCAGTGTGTGTGGGACCCATACCCCAGTGAGAGTCAGTGTGTGTGGAACTCGTACCCCAGTGAGAGTCAGTGTGTGTGGAACCCGTATCCCAGTGAGAGTCACTGTGTGTGGGACTGTACCCCAGTGAGAGTCAGTGTGTGTGAAACCCGTACCCCAGTGAGAGTCAGTGTGTGTGGGACCCGTACCCCAGTGAGAGTCAGTGTGTGTGGAACTCGTATCCCAGTGAGAGTCAGTGTGTGTGGGACTGTACCCCAGTGAGAGTCAGTGTGTGTGAAACCCGTACCCCAGTGAGAGTCAATGTGTGTGGGACCCGTACCCCAGTGAGAGTCAGTGTGTGTGGAACCCGTACCCCAGTGAGAGTCAGTGTGTGTGGAACCCGTACCCCAGTGAGAGTCAGTGTGTGTGGAACCCGTATCCCAGTGAGAGTCAGTGTGTGTGGGACCCATACCCCAATGAGAGTCAGTGTGTGTGGGGCTGTACCCCAGTGAGAGTCAGTGTGTGTGGAACCCGTACCCCAGTGAGAGTCAGTGTGTGTGGGACTGTACCCCAGTGAGAGTCAATGTGTGTGAAACCCGTACCCCAGTGAGAGTCAGTGTGTGTGGAACTGTACCCCAGTGAGAGTGTGTGTGTGTGACACCCGTAACCCAGTGAGAGTCAGTGTGTGTGGAACCCGTACCCCAGTGAGAGTCAGTGTGTGTGGAACCCGTACCCCAGTGAGAGTCAGTGTGTGTGGAGCCCATACCCCAGTGAGAGTCAGTGTGTGTGGAACCCGTACCCCAGTGAGAGTCAGTGTGTGTGGAACCCGTACCCCAGTGAGAGTCAGTGTGTGTGAAACCCGTAACCCAGTGAGAGTCAGTGTGTGTGGGACCCGTATCCCAGTGAGAGTCAGTGTGTGTGGAGCCCATACCCCAGTGAGAGTCAGTGTGTGTGGAACCCATACCCCAGTGAGAGTCAGCGTGTGTGGGACTGTACCCCAGTGAGAGTCAGTGTGTGTGAAACCCGTATCCCAGTGAGAGTCAGTGTCTGTGAAAACCGTACCCCAGTGAGAGCCAGTGTGTGTGGAACCCCATCCAAAGTGGGAGTCAGTGTGTGTGGAGCCCATACCCCAGTGAGAGTCAGTGTGTGTGGGACCCGTACCCCAGTGAGAGTCAGTGTGTGTGGAACCCCATCCCCAGTGAGAGCCAGTGTGTGTGGAACCCCATCCCCAGTGAGAGTCAGTGTGTGTGGAGCCCATACCCCAGTGAGAGCCAGTGTGTGTGGGACTTTACCCCAGTGAGAGTCTGTGTGTGTGAAACCCGTACCTCAGTGAGAGTCTGTGTGTGTGGAACCCCTTCCCCAGTGAGAGTCAGTGTATGTGGAACCCCATCCCCAGTGAGAGTCAGTGTGTGTGGAACCCGTACCCCAGTGAGAGTCAGTGTGTGTGGAACCCGTACCCCAGTGAGAGTCAGTGTGTGTGGAACCCGTATCCCAGTGAGAGTCAGTGTGTGTGGGACCCATACCCCAATGAGAGTCAGTGTGTGTGGGACTGTACCCCAGTGAGAGTCAGTGTGTGTGAAACCCGTACCCCAGTGAGAGTCAGTGTGTGTGGGACTGTACCCCAGTGAGAGTCAGTGTGTGTGGAACCCGTACCCCAGTGAGAGTCAGTGTGTGTGGGACTGTACCCCAGTGAGAGTCAATGTGTGTGAAACCCGTACCCCAGTGAGAGTCAGTGTGTGTGGAACTGTACCCCAGTGAGAGTGTGTGTGTGTGACACCCGTAACCCAGTGAGAGTCAGTGTGTGTGGAACCCGTACCCCAGTGAGAGTCAGTGTGTGTGGAACCCGTACCCCAGTGAGAGTCAGTGTGTGTGGAGCCCATACCCCAGTGAGAGTCAGTGTGTGTGGAACCCGTACCCCAGTGAGAGTCAGTGTGTGTGGAACCCGTACCCCAGTGAGAGTCAGTGTGTGTGAAACCCGTAACCCAGTGAGAGTCAGTGTGTGTGGGACCCGTATCCCAGTGAGAGTCAGTGTGTGTGGAACCCATACCCCAGTGAGAGTCAGCGTTTGTGGGACTGTACCCCAGTGAGAGTCAGTGTGTGTGAAACCCGTACCCCAGTGAGAGTCAGTGTGTGTGGGACCTGTACCCCAGTGAGAGTCATTGTGTGTGGAACACGTACCCCAATGAGAGTCAGTGTGTGTGGAACCTGTACCCCAGTGAGCGTCAGTGTGTGTGGAACACATACCCCAGTGAGAGTCAGTGTGTGTGGGACCTGTACCCCGGTGAGAGTCAGTGTGTGTGGAACCCAAACCCCAGTGAGAGTCAGTTTGTGTGGAACCCATACCCCAGTGAGAGTCAGGGTGTGTGGGACTGTACCCCAGTGAGAGTCATTGTGTGTGGAACCCATACGCCAGTGAGAGCCAGTGTGTTTAGGGCTGTATCCCAGTAAGAGTCAGTGTGTGTGGAACCTGTACCCCAGTGAGAGTCAGTGTGTGTGGAACTGTACCCAGTGAGAGTCAGTGTGTGCGGAACCCGTACCCCAGTGAGAGTCAGTGTGTGTGCAACCCACACCCCAGTGTGAGTCAGTGTGTGTGGGACCCAGACCCCAGTGAGAATCAGTGTGTGTGGAACCTGTACCCCAGTGAGAGTTAGTGTGTGTGGAACTGTACCCAGTGAGAGTCAGTGTGTGCGGAACCCGTACCCCATTGAGAGTCAGTGTGTGTGGAACTCAGACCCCAGTGAGAGTCAGTGTGTGTGGGACTGTACCCCAGTGAGAGTCAGTGTGTGTGGAACCCGTACCCCAGTGAGAGTCAGTGTGCGTGGAACTGTACCCCAGTGAGAGTCAGTGTGTGTGGGATCCGTACCCCAGTGAGAGTCAGTGTGTGTGGAACCCAGACCCCAGTGAGAGTCAGTGTGTGTGGGACTGTACCCCAGTGAGAGTCAGTGTGTGTGGGATCCGTACCCCAGTGAGAGTCAGTGTGTGTGGAACCCATACCCCAGTGAGAGTCAGTGTGTGTGGAACCCAGACCCCAGTGAGAGTCAGTGTGTGTGGAACCCAGACCCCAGTGAGAGTCAGTGTGTGTGGAACTGTAGCCTGGTGAATATGTATCACCTATATTAAAAACATGCCGATGTTAATCTGTGGAATGATTGTGCGAGAACATATTGTCTTCATGAATTTTAACCCATTGGTGCTGGGTTCACCCTGCTCCCACCTCTCCATTTCACACACTCATCTCTGGGGAGATGATTCAAAGTTTCTGATAAAGTTCGATACCCTGTCACACCCAGTCCGAGCCTCCCCCACGCTCCGATCAGAATAGGCAGTGCCAGCTGGGGGTTGCTGGTATAATCAGTAATCCAGAATGCCAAGCTAATGCTCTGGAGATATGGGTTCAATTCCTACCCTTGCCGTTGCGGAATTTATAATTAATGAATTCACGTGTTTGTTGGGGAAGAGAGTGCTATTCTGTCAGGAAATCCTCAGGGTTGGGGGTGGGAGAGAGTGTCAAATCCCACCCCTACAGCTGGTGGAATGTGATAGCAGAGATGGACCAATTAATACACCACATACATCAGTCTGAATTTTGTCCTCAGTAATAAGTGCGTTAGGGAGGGGGTAAAGAGGAGATTTCCCAGGATGATGCTGGAACTGGGAAATTGCAGCAGTGGGGAAAGATGGGATAGGCTGGTGGGGATTGTTATCCAGGAAGCTGAGGGGAGATTTGAGTGAAAGTTGTGGGGGGCCTGGATAGAGTGGATGGAAAGGACCTGTTTATTTTAGCAGAGAGGTCAGTGACGGGGGAATAGGGATTTAAACTGATTGGTAGAAAGCTTCGAGAGAAGGTGGATGTAGGTGGATACACTGGTCACAGGTGGATAGGGTCGTAAAGAGTGCCTTTGGTACATTGGCCTTTATAAATCGGAGTATCGAGTATAAAAGTTGGAGTGTTATGGTAAGGTTATATAAGGCATTGGTGAGGCCGAATTTGGAGTATTGTGTACAGTTTTGGTCACCTAGTTACAGGAAGGATGTAAATAAGATTGAAAGAGTGCAGAGAAGGTTCACAAGGATGTTGCCGGGACTTGAGAAGCTGAGTTACAGAGAGAGATTGAATAGGTTGGGACTTTATTCCCTGGAGCGTAGAAGATTGAGGGGAGATTTGATAGAGGTGTATAAGATTTTGATGGGTATAGATAGAGTGAATGCAAGCAGGCTTTTTCCACTGAGGCTAGGGGAGAAAAAAACCAGAGGGCATGGGTTAAGGGTGAAAGGAGAAAAGTTTAAGGGAATATTAGGGGGGGCTTCTTCATGCAGAGAGTGGTGGGAGTGTGGAATGAGCTGCTGGATAAAGTGGGTCACTTTTAACATTTAAGAAAACTTGGACGGGTTCATGGATGAGAGGGGTGTGGAGGGATATGGTCCAAGTGCAGGTCAGTGGGACTAGGCATAAAATGGTTCGGCACAGACAAGAAGGGCCAAAAGGCCTGTTTCTGAGCTGTAATTTTCTATGGTTCTATGAGGAAACCCCAGAGGGTTGTGGGGGTCTGGGGTTCACTGCCTGAGAGGGTCACAGAGGCAGAAACCCTCAACTCATTTCAAAGGTGTCTGGATTTGTACCTGAACCTCTCCCCCCTCCCCGCCCCCCCCCCCCCCCCCCCCCTTGCAGGGCTATGGACCAAAACACTGGAAAGTGGGATCAGGCTGGGTGGCTCATTTTCCAAACGGCACAGACACGATGGGCAGAGTGGCCTCATACTGTGCTGTAAACTCTCTATAATTCTGTGGCAACAATCTGCAGGGGGTGGGGGAGGTCTCTTACTCCTGAGTTCAGTCTGATTTTGGAGAATCTTTAATAAGGAGAGGACTATAAATGCCACCCACTGACACGTCACCTCAGCAGAATATTTCCCAAGAGATAAGAACTCTTGTTAGAAATGCAGAGACGGTACACAGAGACGGTGGCAAGCTGATAGAGCAGTGAGTCAAAGACCTCAATCTGAAACTCTATATTTGATTTAATGAAACCAGCGATTAGAATTGCAATGTCACATGTTGCCATGCCAACCTTCAGATCCTGCTGATAGTTAATGACACCTACATTTATTTACTGCTCCCACTCCCCCCAAGTAACACAGGAGATAGGCTGGTGAGGCCTTACAGCGATGCATTTAGAGTAACTCAGGGGTCGGGAACCAGTGAAATGGATTGTCAGAAATGTTAGATACGTTGATACCACTCAGCGTGGGGTGGGGGAGCTGGGCTTTCACTCCACATGGGGACAGGAGGATGGGGAATGCAGTCGGGGGGTGAATGATTACTCTGTAAATTGTGTAACAATATCATAAACCCGCCTGGATGAGCTCTGAGACATTGTGCAGCTGTACGTCGCCTCAATCAAACACTTTGCCCAAGTGGAAAGGGACCAATAACAGGATCAGCAGCTCTCCATCTGACACAGGAGCAAAAGCCTGCGGTTGCTGCAAATATTCAGCCTGTCGAGAGAAGGATAGAATGGAAGTTTCTGGTTAATAACCTTTTGTTCCAAATGTATCAGGTTTAAGTAAGTACAGAGAGAGGGGGAGGAGTGAACAGAGGAAAGAACAAACCAGTGAACTAAATTCAAACATTGGAAACACATGCACAATCTGTGTCGTTCTCAAATCGATCCTGAGCTTTACTAGTGAGCTGTTTGTTTGCAACAAGGAACATCACTGACATTTTTTTGTCTTACTGGCTAACCTTCCCCTACACTTGGGGACAAATGAAAGTCATCATTGCAATGGGCTATTCCCTTTTTTTATTCACTCCTGGGATGTGAGCATTGTTCTCAAGGCCAGCATCTATTGTCCATCCATGATGCGCGATAAATCACACGGGAGGCTGGATGTACCCGGAAAATAAAGGCTTTTATTGCCAACAATAACGGAGCTACTATATACAATATACAATCCCAGACTAAAGGGTCACCAGGCAGAGCAGTGACCTTTATACCTCTCCCGGAAGGCAGAGCCAACTGGAGTGTACCATAGGACTATATTACCAGGTAGAACAGCCCAACCCTAACCCCAACAGTAACATATCTACAGACTCATAGTGCTGGCCAGACCATGGCTCAGCACTCCTGGTGGTAACCAACAATGGTTCACCACAATCCAAATGACCACATTTGGAATATTGGGAGAAATTCTAGGCCTCGTATCTAAGGAAGGATGTGCCAGCCTTGGAGAGAGTCCAGAGGAGATTCATGAGAATGATCCCGGGAATGTAAAGCTTGATGTATGAGGAGCATTTGTGAACCCTGGGTCTGTACTCGATGGAGTTTAGAAGGATGAGGGGGGGGATCTCATTGAAACTTACTTTCAGTATTACAGAGTGCTGAAAGGCCTGGACAGAGTGGATGTGGTGAAGATGTTTCCATTAGTAGGAGAGTCTAGGATCCAAGGGCACAGCCTCAGTGTAAAGGATGACCCTTTAGAACCGAGATGAGAAGGAATTTCTTCAGCCAGAGGGTGGTAAATCTATGGAATTCATTGCCACAGAGGGCTGTGGAGGCCAGGTCATTGAGTGCATTTAAGTCGGAGATAGATAGGTTCTTGATTGGTAAAGGAATGAAACGTCATGGGGAAAAGACAGGAGAATGGGGTTAAGAAACTTATCAGCCATGATTGAATGTTGGAGCAGACTCCATGGGCCAAATGGCCTAATTCTGCTCCTATATCTCCTGGTCTTATGGTCCTTGAGAAGGCAGTGGTGAGCTGCCTCATTGAACCGCTGAAGTCATGTGGTGTAGGTACACTCACACTGCTGTTTTAGGGAGGAAGTTCCAGGATTTTGATCCAGCGACAGTGAAGGAATGGCAATATATTTCTGAGTCAGGATGGTGAGTGACTTGGAGGGGAACTTGCAGGTGGTGGTGTTCCCAGGTAACTGTTGCTCTTTTCTAGGTGGTGACGTTTTGGATTTGGAAGGTGCTGTTGAAGGAGCCTTTGTGAGTTGCTGCGTCTGGTAGATGGTGCACGTGACAGCGTTGATTGTAGAGGGAGTGAGTATTGAAGGTGGTGGATGGGTTGCCAATCAAGCAGGCCTGCTTTGTCCTGGATGGTGTTGAATTTCTTCAGTGGTGTTGTTGGATCTGCACTCATCCAGGCAAGTGGGGAGCATTCCATCTCTCACCTGACTTGTACACAGTAGACGATGGACAGGCTTTGGGCAGAATCATTCGTCTCCAGACTCCCCAGAGATCCCAACTTCTGACCTGTTCTTGCAGCCCCTTGTATTTCTCTAGCTGATTCAGACAGTCTCTGGTCAATGGTAACTTCTAGCATGTTGACAGTACCTAGGGGTGAGTTTGGAGGGAGAGAGGGAGGGGAGTGTGGTGAGGAGTTAGATTGGAGGGAGAGAGGGAGGGAGGGGAGTGTGGTGAGGAGTTAGATTGGAGGGAGAGAGGGAGGGAGGGGAGTGTGGTGAGGAGTTAGATTGGAGGGAGAGAGGGAGGGAGGAGAGTGTGGTGAGGAGTTAGATTGGAGGGAGAGAGGGAGGGAGGAGAGTGTGGTGAGGAGTTAGATTGGAGGGAGAGAGGGAGGGAGGGGAGTGTGGTGAGGAGTTAGATTGGAGGGAGAGAGGGAGGGAGGAGAGTGTGGTGAGGAGTTAGATTGGAGGGAGATAGGGAGGGAGGGGAGTGTTGTGAGGAATTAGATTGGAGGGAGAGAGGGAGGGAGGGGAGTGTGGTGAGGAGTTAGATTGGAGGGAGCGAGGGAGGGAGGGGAGTGTGGTGAGGAGTTAGATTGGAGGGAGAGAGGGAGGGAGGAGAGTGTTGTGAGGAATTAGATTGGAGGGAGAGAGAGAGGGAGGGGAGTGTGGTGAGGAGTTAGATTGGAGGGAGAGAGGGAGGGAGGAGAGTGTTGTGAGGAATTAGATTGGAGGGAGAGAGGGAGGGAGGGGAGTGTGGTGAGGAGTTAGATTGGAGGGAGAGAGGGAGGGAGGAGAGTGTTGTGAGGAGTTAGATTGGAGGGAGAGAGGGAGGGAGGGGAGTGTGGCGAGGAGTTAGATTGGAGGGAGAGAGGGAGGGAGGGGAGTGTTCTGAGGAGTTAGATTGGAGGGAGAGAGGGAGGGAGGGGAGTGTGGCGAGGAGTTAGATTGGAGGGATGGAGGGAGGGAGCGGAGTGCTGTGAGGAGTTAGATTGGAGGGAGAGAGGGAGGGAGGGGAGTGTGGTGAGGAGAGATTGGGTTGTGTCACAGGCTGCTGTTTAGTTTCAGTTCCTGTTTTGTGCAGGAATTCTCTTCCAATAAACCTGTTGTGTGTTACTTTGAATCCACGTGTACAAACCACAACTTTTTCTTTTTATGTAAAATGCACAACCCTGAACAGAGTTCGGACATTACAGGAAATGTGAGGCAGGAAGTTTCACAATCGGTTTCAGTAAACGAATCAGCACAGAGCACTTACTAACCGACTGACCCACCCAGGAGAGAAGGTGGTCGGGCAAAAAATCTGAACAGGTTTAGATTGCAATGGAAGTGTGACCAATGGCAATGTCATCAATCCGTGGATTGGACAGAAATCTGCACACATCGGATGATTGGCTTGCAAATGTGGAGGCAGCAACATCCACGACTGAGTCAAAACGGTTCACACCGACTGTGGATAAGATTCCAGCATTGTTTCTCACTGATACTTGAAGCACAGAGTGACTCCATAACCAAGTAAAACACCTGAAATAATGAGATAACCAGTTTTCACCTCCACCATGACTACAGTGTGTCTGTCGGGCTGTGAGAATGTGTACAATGGGATGAAGATGAATTTGCCCAGCTCACCTTTGTGGTAACACAGGTGTTGAATGGAAATAGTCCTGGGCAATTCACCTGTGCAAGCAAACACTTGACCAGAAATCAGAGTGAAATATCTGGTGTCCTGTAAAGGTTGCATTCGTCTGACAGGATAGAGGTAATTAAATGACCTAAAGCCTGTCATTGTAAGAGGTTAGGTATGAGGTCTGTTCTTACTGCAGACATTTGAATGATACAAATACTTGTGACCCAGATGCTGCCCACCCAGTAAGTCCAGAAAAAACACCAGACCAAAATCAGAGGTACCCAGCAGGTTGGGCAGAGAGTGGGCCTACCTCGCCACCACCACCCAATGTCTGAGACACTGCCGCAGTCCCCGGTGAGTGAATGGACCCCTCAGGGTGCGAGCTGGAGCTTCGGGAGGTGTAGCCTCAGGGCCAATATCTGCCTCGGGTCCCGGGGCACCCCGCTCGGGGCACTGTGGCAACTCATGGGCTGTTTCCCCCTTCCAGAGGGCAGAGCAATGACCCATTGGAAAGGGACGCCATGTCCCTCACACCAGAGGAGGGTGGAGAGAGGAGAGACATGTTGAGTTGTCTGGGTGGGAGAGACCCCCTGACTGGTCTGGGACTGCGCGCAATCTCGGCCCCGGGCCTTGTTTTTGTGCCACCCCTGAGCCAGCTTGTGAGGTGATTGGGGATCAGGTGGGGGAGGGGGGATCGGAGGCAGGGATGGCCCCTCTCCCCAGCTGCTTCCCCTCGCTCCCCTTGTTTGCCTTTTCCAGTGCGGAAGCCCTTCCCCCACCTTGTTGATAGCCCAGCAGTGCTCCCTCTCCAGGGGAGGTGATGCACTGCTGGTGGTGGGTGTCAGTGCGGTGGCGCCAGCTCTGGCCTCCTGGCTGGTACCCGTGGCCTCAGATGTGGGCAATGCTTCTTACCATGCCTCACCGCCTTACAGGCATGGCACTGCACACCATCTGCTAACATCCCTTCATGAAGGACATTGAACCCTCCCTCTGTGCACTCCTCCTAGTGGCAGGAGGCGTAAATGTGCCAGAGGGTGGCTTCCTGAAGGCTGAGCGGGATTGGTGGCACAGAGGACCGTATCTCCCCCAGCGAATGGTGGGGAGAAATGATGGAGGGGAGGAGGGGAGTTGGGAGCCCAGCAGAGATGAAGGAGGGGAGAATAATCCCCTGGGTGATGACACCACCAGGAAGGTCCCACCCACTGTGAGTTCCTTCCCCAGGGTGAGGTGGATCGTCCACTCGGTCTTCAGGAAGAATACAGCCTTGCTGTACATTTTGAGGCTGTGTCAATGGCAGAGGGGTCGATGGCTCCGGCCGGTGCCTTCACGCCCGCCTCTACAGTCATATTGGGGTGGGTGTCGTATTCCACCCCTGGTTTTTTTGTTACTAATTTGAACGGTAATAGGTTGGCAGGAGCAGCGGGGGCTGCAAAGATGCCATTCCTGAGTAGTTGGCCCTGGAGGGCCCCGCCACAGGTGAAGATGGTGCCACCATTAGGTGGTGCTGCACCCACCCCGAATGATTTGTCTGGCTGTCGATGGTGGGGGAGAGTGAAGGGTTCAAAGAACTCTCCCCAGGTGTTAGGATTATTGAGAGAGAGAACAGGTGATAGAAAGAGAGGCACAAGAGGGAAAGCGAGAATGGGGCACAGGATGGGCACGTGCCCCAGGTCAGGTGGAGGTGGAGGGAGTGGGGGAGGCGTGACTGACTGATTGAGTTCTTCCTTCAGTGGGGTGGGGGGGCAGAATCTTCAGCTCAGGAGGGGCTTGGCTTAAGTTCAAACTGAAGGCTTGTCTTCACCCCTGTCTCAATGCAAAGAACCAATCTAAACCTCTCCCCATCACCACAGAGCACCAACCTCAGCACGTTATGGTAATGGAAGTTCTTTCTGAACTGCGTTCCCTTCAGGCTGTGTCTCCAGCACTCCCTGGAGGCCTCAGGCTGTCAACACCAGCCAGAGGAGTGCCTGCTCCATCAGAATCAGCCAGTGCAGCTGATGGGCGTTATCACACACGAGGCTTGAGATGCTCAGGAAATAAAGGCTTTTATTTGCTGTTACAACGAAGCTACTAATTATATACACGATCCCAGACTGAGGGGTCCCAGACAGAGCAGTGACCTTTATACCTCTCCCAGGAGGCGGAGCCCGACAGGGATGTACCATAATAACTATAGTACAAGGTGTAACAGCCCAACCCTAACCCCAACAGCAACAAGTAGCACAACCCATCCCTAACCCCAACAGCAACAAGTAGAACAACCCATCCCTAATCCCAACAGCAACATATATACATCCTTGTAGTACTGGCCAGACCCTGGCTCAGTACTATCTAGTGGGAACCAACGATGGTTCACCACATTCACCCCTCCTTTGAAGACAAAGGCCGGCGGGGTACAAAAAACAGAATAATTTGTCATCAGTCTATAAGTTCAGACGGTCAGGGGGACCGCACCGTCGTTGTGACCTCCTCAACACCGGCGATGACACCGGAGTAGGCACTCGCGGTGGCGTTCTCCCCAAGGCGATGTCCAACGGTTCCTCCACAGTCTCACGGGCCGGTTGACCCCGAGGTGATGATAATCCGTTGAGTTCCGACACGCCCTGAAGTGGCGACCATCCTCTGGACTCAGGCAAGCTGTACACGGGAGTAAAAGGGTTAAGTAATGGTCCCGATGCTGCCCGCGCCGTGTCCGGAGGGGAAACAATAGTTAGGGGGTTTCTAACAGGGGGTATGGGAGCGACAGGGGTTTCTACGTCCCCTGCTGGCGCCAGGTCTCGGATCGAGACCGTGTCCTCTCGCCCGTCAGGGTATGCCACATAGGCATACTGAGGGTTGGCGTGGAGGAGATGGACCTGTTCGACCAACGGGTCGGACTTGCGGGCCCTTACATGTCGCCGCAGGAGGACAGGTCCTGAGTACGTCAACCAAGACGGTAATGAGGTCCCAGAGGAAGACTTCCGAGGGAATGAAAACAGCCTCTCATGGGGAGTAGCGTTGGTTGCCGTACACAGGAGTGAGCGTATGGAATGGAGCGCATCAGGGAGCACCTCTTGCCAACGGGAGACTGGAAGGCTTTTTGACTTCAACGCCAGTAAGACAACCTTCCAGACTGTAGCATTCTCACGTTCCAACTGTCCGTTACCCCGAGGGTTGTAGCTCGTGGTTCTACTAGAGGCAATCCCGTATGAGAGCAGATATTGCCTCAAGTCATCGCTCATGAACGACAAGCCCCTGTCGCTGTGAATGTAGCTGGGGTACCCGAACAGGGTGAAAAGATCACGGAACGCATTGATAACCGTGGCAGCGGATGTATCAGAGCAGGGAATAACAAAAGGGAATCTCGAGTACTCGTCAATGATGTTGAGAAAGTACACATTCCGATCTGTTGAGGGAAGGGGGCCCTTAAAGTCGACACTCAGTCTTTCGAAGGGACGAGTGGGCTTGACTAATTGTGCCCGGTCAGGTCGGTAAAAGTGCGGTTTGCATTCCGCGCATACCCGACAGCTTCTCGTTATGGACCTGACATCCTCCACCGAGTAGGGCAGATTGCGGGCTTTTATAAAGTGGTAGAGCCGAGTGACCCCAGGATGGCAGAGGTCATTATGGAGAGCCTGCAAACGGTCCTCCTGTATACTGGCGCATGTTCCACGCGACAGGACATCTGAGGGCTCATTGAGTTTCCCTGGACGATACATGATATCGTAATTATAGGTGGAGAGTTCAATTCTCCACCGCAAGATCTTGTCGTTCTTGATCTTGCCCCTCAGCGTGTTATTGAACATGAACGCCACGGACCACTGGTCCGTGATCAGGGTGAACCGTTTTCCCGCCAAGTAATGGCGCCAATGCCTGACGGCCTCCACATTGGCCTGGGCCTCCTTTTCCACTGCTGAATGCTGAATTTCGGGGCCTTGGAGGGTGCGGGAAAAAAAGGCGACGGGCCTGCCCGCCTGGTTAAGTGTGGCGGCCAGGGCGAAATCAGATGCATCGCTCTCCACCTGAAAGGGGATGGACTCATCAACAGCGTGCATCGTGGCTTTCGCGATGTCGGCTTTTAGTTTATCAAAAGCCAATCGAGCCTCTGGTGTTAGGGGAAAAGAAGTGGACTTGATGAGCGGACGGGCTTTGTCCGCGTAATTGGGAACCCACTGTGCATAATAAGAGAAGAAGCCTAAGCATCTTCTCAGTGCTTTTGCACTAGTGGGCAGGGGAAGTTCAAAGAGGGGACGCATACGGTCTGGATCAGGGCCAATGACCCCGTTTTCCACCACGTATCCGAGGATGGCTAAACGGCGCATACAAAATACACACTTCTCCCTGTTGTAGGTCAGATTCAGGCGAGATGCAGTGCGTAGGAAATTCAGGAGATTTGTGTCGTGGTCCTGCTGGTCATGGCCGCAGATGGTGACGTTATCCAGGTACGGGAAGGTAGCCCGCAGCCCGTTCTGGTCCACCATTCGGTCCATAGCACGCTGGAAGACCGAGACCCCATTGGTGACACCAAAGGGAACCCTGAGAAAGTGATACAAGCGACCATCCGCCTCAAAAGCCGTGTATTGTCAATCCTCTGGGCGAATGGGGAGTTGGTGGTAGGCAGACTTGAGGTCTATGGTGGAGAACACCCGGTACTGCGCAATCTGATTGACCATGTCAGATATGCGCGGGAGGGGATACGCATCCAGCTGCGTGTATCTATTAATGGTCTGACTATAGTCAATGACCATCCGGGGTTTGTTCCCACTCTTGACCACCACGACCTGCGCTCTCCATGGACTAGCGCTAGGTTGTATGATCCTTTCCTTGAGGAGCCGCTGAACTTCAGATCGAATGAAGATCCGATCCTCAGCGCTGTAACACCTACTCTTAGTCGCAATGGGCTTGCAGCCTGGCACAAGATTCTGGAACAGGGAGGGTGTGGTAATCTTCAGCGTCGAGAGGCTACAGGCGGGGCGCGTTGGGCAATTTGGAAGCTGCTGTTCTCCCACTGAAAGCGGAGGGAGTGGCCCACCGTACTGTAGGGTTACACGCTTCAAGTGGACCATGAAGTTTAGTCCGAGGAGTATTGGTGCGCAAAGGTGCGGCAACACCAGGAGCTTGAAGCGCTCGTAAACCGTGCCTTGCACCGTTAAAGTTACCACGCAACTCCCTAGCACGGTGACAGACCGGGACCTTGATGCCATAGAAATTGTCTCCAACGTATCCGCTAGTTCTATCGACTTAGTGAGGTCAAGATTACCTTGCTCCAGTAGTCTGAGTCGGATATAAGATGATCCGATTCCCGCCACAAACGCATCTCGAGCGAGGTCGTTCATATTCTGGTCTGCCGACACTGCTTTGCAATTACAGCCCCTGGCTAGCTGTAGGAGCTCGTTCGCGTATTCTTCCGTCGTTTCACCAGGCTGCCGTCGTCGAGTGGCTAAGAGGTATCGAGAATGCATTTCGTTTGGCGGTTTAATGTAACGCTTCTTAAGCTCGAGGGCCTTTGTGAAGTCGGTGGCCGCACGGATCGCGAGGTATACGGTGACGCTTACCCTCGCATGGAGGACCCGGAGTCTGTCATCGTCTGTGGTGACCGCTGCGGAGGCTGCCAGGTAGTCCTCAAAACATTTCAACCAGTGGTCAAAGGTGTTAGAGGCGCCCACCGCACGTGGATCCAGTGTAAGACGTTCAGGTTTTAACATCTGCTCCATACTCTCTGTATCGTTTTTTTTTACGACGAGAGTTTACTTAACAGCAAATAAAATTGATGCACGTTATCACACACGAGGCTTGAAATGCTCAGGAAATAAAGGTTTTTATTTGCTGTTACAACGAAGCTACTAATTATATACACGATCCCAGACTGAGGGGTCCCAGACAGAGCAGTGACCTTTATACCTCTCCCAGGAGGCGGAGCCCGACAGGGATGTACCATAATCACTATAATACAAGGTGTAACAGCCCAACCCTAACCCCAACAGCAACAAGTAGAACAACCCATCCCTAACCCCAACAGCAACATATATACATACTCGTAGTACTGGCCAGACCCTGGCTCAGTACTATCTAGTGGGAACCAACGATGGTTCACCACAGCAGCACTGGCCCCTGTGCTCCAGCCTGTGGCCAGGCCACTGTCTCTGTCTCTCTCTCTCCGATAGTTATTGTTCCTCCCTCTTCTCAAAACGAAAACAAAAAACACAAATGAAGAGGATTCCTCAGCTTCCTGCAGGAAACTCCAGCTATCCAGGGTTCAGGAGAAATCTTCCAGGTCTCATTTCAGTTCCATCCACAGAGTGAAGTTTCTGCTGGAACAGGTCACGGGTCTGTCACTGGGAGGCGTCACTCCACATTGAGCGTGGCTGACCAGGAGTCTCTCCCGCTTCTACCGCCAGCCATTGGTGTTGGAAGGATTTTGCAGGTTGATGCTCAACCAGCTTGGTAACATCAGGCGCTGGGGTGGGACTCGAACCCAGGGCTCTGGCTCAGAGGTAGGGACACTACCCACTGCATCATAAGACCTCCTCAGAATGAATCTCCAACTATTACTTTGAAACCAAAAAGCAAATAAACAAATTCAAACAAACTGAAGGATAAAGTTAAAGGGGCAGCCCCTTAAAGGGGAACTGACTGAAACAGAAACAAAGCACAATGGAAACTTTAATCACCTTTTATTTAATGTTTTAAGGGGTCAATAATGCACTCCAGTCCTTGGGGCGAGCGAGCACGGAAGTCCTCGATGGTGCACATGGACACCACATGCTCCCTCTCCAGGGACACCCAGCGCGAATGTAGCTGCGGTAGAGGGCAGACAGGTTGGACAACCCCCTTGGTTGCCGGCTACCTGGAGCTGATCAGGGCGAGTGTGGCCTGGCCCAGGTGTAGGTTCACGAGGAGTTTTCCGCCTTCCTCATCCCTCTGCACTCGGTGCCCG
Organism: Mustelus asterias; assembly: GCF_964213995.1. Lineage (NCBI taxonomy): Eukaryota > Metazoa > Chordata > Chondrichthyes > Carcharhiniformes > Triakidae > Mustelus > Mustelus asterias. The sequence goes on along the minus strand of NC_135811.1, from coordinate 69,955,011 downwards.
TAAATCAGGAACGTGGGGCTGAAGTTCAAACAAAATAATAACAAAGATTTTTCAGCGAACTGAAAAGGGAGTGCAGCCTAAAGCAGCCTGGAGAAACCCTAAAACACTCTGTATAAACCCTAAAACACCCTGTATAAAGCCTAAAACACTCTGTATAAACTCTAAAACACCCTGTATAAACCCTAAAACACTCTGTATAAACCCTAAAACACCCTGTATAAACCCTAAAACACTCTGTATAAACCCTAAAACATTCTGTATAAACTCTAAAACACTCTGTATAAACTCTAAAAGACCCTGCATAAACCCTAAAACACTCTGTATAAACTCTAAAACACCCTGTATAAACCCTAAAACACCCTGTATAAACACTAAAACACCCTGTATAAACCCTAAAACACCCTGTATAAACCCAAAAACACTCTGTATGAACTCTAAAACACTCTGTATGAACTCTAAAACACCCTGTATAAACCCTAAAACACTCTGTATAAACTCTAAAACACCCTGTATAAACCCTAAAACACCCTGTATAAACACTAAAACACTCTGTATAAACTCTAAAACACCCTGTATAAACCCTAAAACACTCTATATGAACTCTAAAACACCCTGTATAAACCCTAAAACACTCTGTATAAACTCTAAAACACCCTGTATAAACCCTAAAACACCCTGTATAAACACTAAAACACCCTGTATAAACCCTAAAACACCCTGTATAAACCCAAAAACACTCTGTATGAACCCTAAAACACTCTGTATGAACTCTAAAACACCCTGTATAAACCCTAAAACACCCTGTATAAACCCTAAAACACCCTGTAGAAACCCTAAAACACCCTGTATAAAGCCTAAAACACCCTGTATAAACCCTAAAACACCCTGTATAAACCCTAAAACACCCTGTATATACCCTAAAACACTCTGTATAAACTCTAAAACACCCTGTATAAACCCCAAAACACCCTGTATAAACCCTAAAACACCCTGTATAAACCCTAAAACACTCTGTATAAACCCTAAAACACCCTGTATAAACCCTAAAACACTCTGTATAAACCCCAAAACACCCTGTATAAACCCTAAAACACTCTGTATAAACTCTAAAACACTCTGTATAAACTCTAAAACACCCTGTATAAACCCTAAAACACCCTGTATAAACTCTAAAACACCCTGTAAAAACCCTAAAACACCCTGTATAAACCCTAAAACACCCTGTATAAACCCTAAAACACCCTGTATAAACCCTATAACACCCTGTATAAACCCGAACACACTCTGTATAAACCCTAAAACACCCTGTATAAACCCTAAAACACTCTGTATAAACCCTAAAACACCCTGTATAAACCCTATGACACCCTGTATAAACCCTATAACACCCTGTATAAACTCTAAAACATCCTGTATTAACCCTAAAACACCCTGTAAAAACCCTAAAATACCCTGTATAAACCCTAAAACACCCTGTATAAACTCTAAAACACTCTGTATAAACCCTAAAACACCCTGTATAAACCCTATGACACCCTGTATAAACCCTATAACACCCTGTATAAACTCTAAAACATCCTGTATAAACCCTAAAACACCCTGTAAAAACCCTAAAATACCCTGTATTAACCCTAAAACACCCTGTATAAACCCTAAAACACCCTGTATAAACTCTAAAACACCCTGTATAAACCCTAAAACACCCTGTATAAACTCTAAAACACCCTGTATAAACCCTAAAACACCCTGTATAAACCCTAAAACACCCTGTATAAACCCTAAAGCACCCTGTATAAACCCTAAAACACCCTGTATAAACCCTAAAACACCCTGTATAAACCCTAAAACACTCTGTATAAACCCTAAAACACCCTGTATAAACCCTAAAACCACCCTGTGTAAACCCTAAAACACTCTGTATAAACCCTAAAACACCCTGTATAAACCCTAAAACACTCTGTATAAACCCTAAAACACTCTGTATAAACCCTAAAACACCCTGTATAAACCCTATAACACCCTGTATAAACCCTAAAACACTCTGTATAAACCCTAAAACACCCTGTATAAACCCTAAAACACCCTGTATAAACCCTAAAACACCCTGTATAAACTCTAAAACACCCTGTATAAACCCTAAAACACTCTGTATAAACCCTAAAACACTCTGTATAAACCCTAAAACACCCTGTATAAACCCTAAAACACCCTGTATAAACCCTAAAACACCCTGTATAAACCCTAAAACACTCTGTATAAACCCTAAAACACTCTGTATAAACCCTAAAACACTCTGTATAAACCCTAAAACACTCTGTATAAACCCTAAAACACTCTGTATAAACCCTAAAACACTCTGTATAAACCCTAAAACACTCTGTATAAACCCTAAAACACCCTGTATAAACTCTAAAACACCCTGTATAAACCCTAAAACACCCTGTATAAACCCTAAAACACCCTGTATAAACCCTAAAACACCCTGTATAAACCCTAAAACACCCTGTATAAACCCTAAAACACCCTGTATAAACCCTAAAACACCCTGTATAAACCCTAAAACACCCTGTATAAACCCTAAAACACCCTGTATAAACCCTATAACACCCTGTATAAACCCTAAAACACCCTGTATAAACCCTATAACACCCTGTATAAACCCCAAAACACCCTGTATAAACCCTAAAACACCCTGTATAAACCCTAAAACACCCTGTATAAACTCTAAAACACCCTGTATAAACCCTAAAACACTCTGTATAAACCCTAAAACACCCTGTATAAACCCTAAAACACCCTGTATAAACCCTAAAACACCCTGTATAAACCCTAAAACACCCTGTATAAACCCTAAAACACCCTGTATAAACCCTAAAACACCCTGTATAAACCCTAAAACACCCTGTATAAACCCTAAAACACCCTGTATAAACCCTAAAACACCCTGTATAAACCCTAAAACACCCTGTATAAACACTATAACACCCTGTATAAACTCTAAAACACCCTGTATAAACCCTAAAACACCCTGTATAAACCCTAAAACACCCTGTATAAACCCTAAAACACATTTTATAAACGTGGTCCACGGACCTCAAAGGGCACCAAAAGGACAGGTTTCTTGTGAGCCCATGAACCGGTGCAATCTATGGTTGTAAGGGGCTAGGGCAGCACCGTGGCACAGTGGGTTAGCACTGCTGTTTCACAGCGCGCAGGGACCTGGGTTCGATTCCCAGCTTGGGTCACTGTCTGTGCAGAGTCTGCACACTCTCCCCATGTCTGCGCGGGTTTCCTCTGGGTGCTCTGGTTTCCTCCCACAGCCTGAAAGACGTGCCGGTTCGGTGCATTGGCCATGCTAAATTCTCCCTCAGTGTACCCGAATAGGCGCCGGAATGTGACGGGAGAAGAAGGTGTGCAGCAACACCCCGTACAGGAAACACCTCTGTGCAGTGGCAAAGGCAAAGGGCAAGGAGGGCATTTCCACAACAGAACCTGGCTCCAATCAGCAGAAGGAGGTCCGTTGAGTCTCCACCGCCAACAATCCCACCCAGACCCTTTCCCTGTAACCCCACCTTGCTTATCCCCTTGACACTATGGAGCAATTTAGCATGGCTAAATAACCTAATCCGCACATTGAGTTTAGAAATCGGGAGATAATGCTGCAGCTGTATAGGACCCTGGTCAGACCCCACCTGGAGTACTGTGTCCAGTTCTGGTCACCTCATTACAGAAAGGATGTGGAAGCCATAGAAAGGGTGCAGAGGAGATTTACAAGGATGTTGCCTGGATTAGGTGGCATGCCTTATGAGGGTAGGTTGAGAGAGCTGGGTCTTTTCTCCTTGCAGGATGAGAGGTGACCTGATAGAGGTGTATAAGATGTTGAGGGGTATTGATTGAGTGGATTCTCAGAGGCTTTTACCCAGGGCTGAAATGGTTTGCACATGAGGTTTAGGGTGCTGGGGAGCAGGTACAGAGGAGATGTTAGGGGTAAGTTTTTCACTCAGAGGGTGGTGGGTGCGTGGAATCGGCTGCCGGTAGTGGTGGTGGAGGCGGATTCGATAGGGTCTTTTAAGAGACTTTTGGATAAGTTCATGGAAGTTAGTAAGATAGAGGGTTATAGGTAAGCCTAGTAGGTAGGGACATGTTCAGCGCAACTTGTGGGCCGAAGGGCCTGTTTATGCTGTAGCTTTTCTATGTTCTATGTTCTATCTTTGGAGTGTGGGAGGAAACCGGAGCACCCGGAGGAATCCCACGCAAGCATGGGGAGAATGTGCGAGGACCACACAGATAATCACCCAACTTTAGAATTGAACCCAGGTCCCTGGCGCTGTGAGGTAGCAGTACTAACCACTGTGCCATCCCAATTAATGATCTAGATCTTGGTGTGCAGGGAACAATTTCAAAGTTTGCGGATGACGCAAAACTTGGAAGTATTGTAAACTGTGAAGAGAACAGTGTCGAAGTTCAAAAGGACATAGACAAGTTGGTGGAGTGGGCAGACAGGTGGCAAATGAGGTTCAATGTGGAGAAATGTGAGGTGATGCATTTTGGTAGGAGAAACATGGAGAGACAAAATAAAACAAGGGGTAAAATTCTAAAGGGGGTGCAGGAGCAGAGGGAGCTGGTATATAGGTGGATAGATCATTAAAGGTGGCAGGACAGGTGGAGAGAGCAGTTAATAAAGTATATAATATTCTGGGCTTTATTAATAGGGGCATAGAGTACAAGAGCAAGGAGGCTATGCTGAACTTATACAAGACACTAGTTAGAAATATTGTGTCCCTCACTATGGGAAGGATGGGAACACTTGAGAGAATGCAGAAGAGGTTTAGAAGGAATGTTTCAGGAATGAGAAACTTCAGTTATGAGGATAGATTGGAGAGAGTGGGACTGTTTTCCTTGGAGAGAAGAAGGCTAAGAGGAGATTTGATAGAGATGTTCAAAATCATGAGGGGACTGGACAGAATAGAGAGGGAGAAACTTCCCACTCGTAAACTTCCCACTTAGGGCTGCAGTAGAGTGTGACAGTTGGTGTCTCACTGTGGGAGTGCTGCTCGGGCTGCAGTAGAGTAATTAATTAATTAAATTATTTTTCAGTTTAAATTAGTGAAAAAAATCGGAGGTTTTTTTTTTTCTAAACAGAAAATAGGCCCAGCAGCAGCCTGGGAAGATTTTGGAGGGTTTAAACGTAGGCCGCACCTTTGAGCGGGCAGCGTCGTTAGCGGGCAGTGGAGTGAGCAGGGGACAGAGTGAGAGCTAAAAGGGCTTTGGCTCACAGGGCTTCGGCGAGGAAGGTTGTTTGTTTGTTTTTCTTCGGTTACACCCCCTTTTTGTTTTATCCCCAAAACTAAAAAGGACATGGCTGGTATGAGTGGGAGGCCAGTATACTGCATTCGGTGTGGGATGTGGGAGTTCCTGGAGACAACTTGCCTCCCGGAAGTCCATATCTGTGCCAGATGTGTGGAACTGCATCTCCTGAAGGATCGTGTAAGGGAGCTGGAGCTGAGGCTCGATGAACTCAGTTTAGTTAGGGAAAATGAGAGAGTCATAGATAAAAGTTATAGTCAGGTAGTGACACCAGGGTCTCGGAAGGAAGACACGTGGGTCACGGTTAGGAGGGGTAATAGTCAGAAGGGTGATGTGCCAGAAAGCACCCCAGTGGCAGTCTCCCATAAGAGAAAGGGATGGGCAACAGATGGGAGAAGGGAAGGGAGTGAGCAGTCTGTGGAGGGATCCCCTGTGGTTGTCCCCCTCCACAATAGGTATATTGTTTTGGATTCTGTGGAGGGGGATGACCCTCCAGGGGTAAGCCACGAGGACCAGATCGCCTCCACGGGGACAGGCTCAGGGGTCCGGAAGGGAAAGAAGGGGTTTAGGAGAGCGATAGTTGTGGGGGACGCAATAGTTAGAGACACGGACAGGCGCTTCTGTGGGACTGAACGAGAATCCAGGATGGTAGTCTGCCTCCCTGGTGCCGGGGTACTGGATGTCTCCGAGAGGGTAGGAAGCATATTTAAAAAGGAAGGTAGTCAAACGGATGTGATTGTACACATTGGGGGAAATGATGTAGGTAGGAAGAGCAGGGGGGTCATACGAGAGAAATTCAGGGAGTTGGGTGCTGGGCTAAAAAGTAAGACCTCCAGTGTAGCAATCTCTGGACTGCTCCCGGTGCCTAGTGCAAGTGAGGCTCGGAACAGGCAGATTCTACAGTTGAACGCGTGGCTAAAGGACTGGTGCAAGAGGGAGGGTTTTAAATTCATAGATAACTGGGAAATCTTCAAGTCAGGATGGCAACTGTACAGAAAGGATGGGTTACACCTTAACTGGAAGGGAGCAAATATCCTGGCTGGGAGTTTTGCTCGAGTGTTTCGGCAGGATTTAAACTAGTGTGGCAGGGGGGTGGGGAACAAAACAGGAGGTCAGTAAATACTGAGGCTGGGGTCGAGCTGGGGGCCAGGGCAAGGCTAGCTAAGAAGAGGAGCACTCTGGAGGAGGAGGACCTGACTGGGCCTGGAGGTCTGGAGTGCATCTGCTTCAATGCGAGGAGTGTAACGGGCAAAACAGACGAACTTAGGGCCTTAATGCTTGTGCGGAATTTGGATGTGGTTGCGGTGACGGAAACTTGGTTAAAAGAAGGACAGGACTGGCAACTGAATATTCCGGGGTATCAGTGTTTTAGGCGAGACAGAGGAGGGGCTAAAAAAGGTGGGGGAGTAGCGATATTAGTTAAGGAGCATATTACCGCGGTGCAGAGGGTAGACAACTTAGAGGGGTCATGTACTGAGTCGCTGTGGGTGGAACTCAGAAACAGGAAGGGTGCAGTCACTATGCTGGGGGTGTACTACAGACCACCCAACAGCCCACGGGAAGTGGAGGAAAGGATATGTCAGGAGATTCTGGATAGGTGCAGAAAACATAGGGTTGTTGTAGTGGGGGACTTTAATTTCCCTGGCACAGACTGGAAAGTGCTGAGAGCTGGGGGACCGGACGGGGAGGAATTTGTAAAATGCGTACTGGAAGGTTCTTTGGAACAGTATGTAGATAGCCCGACTAGAGAGGGGGCTATACTGGACCTAGTTCTGGGAAATGAGCCCGGTCAGGTCGTCAAAGTTTCGGTAGGGGAACATGTGGCAAATAGTGACCACAACTCTGTTAACTTTAGGATAGTAATGGACAAGGATGAGTGCTGTCCTACGGGCAGGGTGCTAAATTGGGGGAAGGCTGACTATAGCCGGATTAGGCAGGAATTGGTGGATGTTGATTGGGAGAGGATGTTCGAGGGTAAGTCCGCGTCTGGCATGTGGGAGTCTTTTAAGGAACTATTGATAAGGCTGCAGGATAGGCATGTGCCTGTAAAAAGGAAAGATAGGAAAGGTAGGATTCGAGAGCCGTGGATAACCAGGGAAATTGAGGATCTGATTAAAATGAAAAGGGAGGCGTACGTTAAGTCCAGGCAACTGAAAACAGATGGAGCTCTGGAGGAATACAGAGAGAGTAGGAAAGATCTCAAACGGGGAGTTAGAAGGGCAAAAAGAGGGCACGAGATGTTCTTGGCAGGCAGGATTAAGGAGAATCCTAAGGCATTCTATTCATACGTTAGGAACAAAAGAGTTGTCAGGGAGAAAATCGGACCTCTCAGGGACAAAGGAGGGGAATTATGCTTAGAACCCAAGGGAATAGGGGAGATCCTAAATGAATACTTTGCATCGGTATTCACGAAGGAGAGGGGCGTGTTAACCGGGAGTGTCTCGGAGGGAGGTGTTGACCCGTTAGAGAAAATCTCCATTACGAGAGAGGAAGTGTTAGGTTTTTTAGGGAACATTAAAACTGACAAAGCCCCAGGGCCTGATGGCATCTATCCTCGACTGCTCAGGGAGACGAGAGAGGAAATTGCTGGGCCTCTGACGGAAATCTTTGTCGCTTCTTTGGACACGGGTGAGGTCCCTGAGGATTGGAGGATAGCGAATGTGGTCCCGTTGTTTAAGAAGGGTAGCAGGGATAACCCAGGAAATTATAGGCCGGTGAGCTTGACGTCCGTGGTAGGGAAGTTGTTGGAGAGGATTCTTAGAGACAGGATGTATGTGCATTTAGAACGGAACAATCTCATTAGTGACAGACAGCATGGTTTTGGAAGAGGGAGGTCCTGCCTTACAAATTTGGTGGAGTTTTTTGAGGAAGTGACAAAAACGGTTGATGAAGGAAGGGCCGTGGATGTCGTCTATATGGATTTCAGTAAGGCATTTGACAAAGTCCCACATGGCAGGTTGGTTAAGAAGGTTAAGGCTCATGGGATACAAGGAGAAGTGGCTCGATGGGTGGAGAACTGGCTTGGCCATAGGAGACAGAGGGTAGTGGTCGAAGGGTCTTTTTCCGGCTGGAGGTCTGTGACCAGTGGTGTTCCGCAGGGCTCTGTACTGGGACCTCTGCTATTTGTGATATATATAAATGATTTGGAAGAAGGTGTAACTGGTGTAATCAGCAAGTTTGCGGATGACACAAAGATGGCTGGAATTGCGGATAGCGAAGAGCATTGTCGGGCAATACAGCAGGATATAGATAGGCTGGAAAATTGGGCGGAGAGGTGGCAGATGGAATTTAATCCGGATAAATGCGAAGTGATGCATTTTGGAGGAAATAATGTAGGGAGGAGTTATACAATAAATGGCAGAGTCATCAGGAGTATAGAAACACAGAGGGACCTAGGTGTGCAAGTCCACAAATCCTTGAAGGTGGCAACACAGGTGGAGAAGGTGGTGAAGAAGGCATATGGTATGCTTGCCTTTATAGGACGGGGTATAGAGTATAAAAGCTGGAGTCTGATGATGCAGCTGTATAGAACGCTGGTTAGGCCGCATTTGGAGTACTGCGTCCAGTTCTGGTCGCCGCACTACCAGAAGGACGTGGAGGCATTGGAGAGAGTGCAGAGAAGGTTTACCAGGATGTTGCCTGGTATGGAGGGTCTTAGCTATGAGGAGAGATTGGGTAGACTGGGGTTGTTCTCCTTGGAAAGACGGAGAATGAGGGGAGATCTAATAGAGGTATACAAGATTATGAAGGGTATAGATAGGGTGAACAGTGGGAAGCTTTTTCCCAGGTCGGAGGTGACGATCACGAGGGGTCACGGGCTCAAGCTGAGAGGGGCGAAGTATAACTCAGACATCAGAGGGACGTTTTTTACACAGAGGGTGGTGGGGGCCTGGAATGCGCTGCCAAGTAGGGTGGTGGAGGCAGGCACGCTGACATCGTTTAAGACTTACCTGGATAGTCACATGAGCAGCCTGGGAATGGAGGGATACAAACGATTGGTCTAGTTGGACCAAGGAGCGGCACAGGCTTGGAGGGCCGAAGGCCTGTTTCCTGTGCTGTACTGTTCTTTGTTCTTTCTTTTCTTTGTAAAAGGATCAAGAACGAGAGGGCACGGATCTAAAGTGATTTGCAAAAGAAGTAAATGTGATGTGAGATAAAGCTTTTTCACTCAGCGAGTTGTTGGGGTCTGGAATGCACTGCCTGAGAGCGTGGTTGTGGCAGGTTCAATCAAGACATTCAAGAGAACAGTAGATGATTATATGAATAGAAACAATGTGCAGAGATATGGGGAAAAGGCAGGGAGGTGACACTAAGTCATGATGCTCATTTGGAGAGCCAGTGTGGGCACAATGGGCTGAATGGCCTCTTTCTGTGCTGTTACAATTCTGTAATTTTGTGAAGAGCAAGGAGATTATGTTGAACTTGTATAAGTCATTAGTTCTTAGCTGGTGTATTGGGTCCAGTTCTGGGCACCACACTTTAGGAAGGATGTGAAGACAGTTGAGAAGGTGCAGAAAAGATTCACAAGAATCACAAGAATGGATGAGAAACTTCAGTTACGTGGAAAGAGTGGAGAAGTTAGGACTGTTTTCCTGAGAGAATGGACAGCCGAGAGGAGATATGATAGATATATTCAAAATAATGAGGAGTCTGGATAGTTGGGAGAAACCATTCCCACTTGTGAAAAGATCGAGAGCCAGAGGGCACAGGTTTAAGATAATTAGTAAAAGAAGCAAAAGTGATGCGAGAAAAGACATTTTCACACAGCGAGTAGTTAAGGGCTGGAATACTCTGCCTAAAGGTGTGGTGGAGGTAGGTTCATTTGAAACATTCAAAAGGAACTGTTAGTTGAAGAGAAATAAAGTGCGGGGTTAAGGACAGAAGATAGGAGAATGGAACTAGATGAGTTGCTCTCTTGGAGACCCAGTACAGACACAATAGGCCAAATGGCCTCCTTCCTACCAGAACAATTCTGTGAGGACTGCTGGTAGTTTCAAAATTAGTGTGACTATCATTTTGTAGTTTGAATTAATATGTTCTGAAGCATTTTCTGCTGAAATTACTGATATCCATTTTAATAAATCTAAACGACTCTCACCAACTTTTACAGATGCCCCATAGAAAGCATTCTTTCTGGTTGTATCACAGCTTGGGATGGCTCCTGCTCTGCCCAAGACCGCAAGAAACTACAAAAGGTCGTGAATGTAGCCCAGTCCATCACGCAAACCAGCCTCCCATCCATTGACTCTGTCTACACTTCCCGCTGCCTCGGAAAAGCAGCTAGCATAATTAAGGACCCCACGCACCCCGGACATTCTCTCTTCCACCTTCTTCTGTTGGGAAAAAGATACAAAAGTCTGAGGTCACATACCAACCGACTCAAGAACAGCTTCTTCCCTGCTGCTGTCAGGGTTTTGACCTACTGCTTTACTGATTGGACTTACCTTGCATTAAGTTGATCTTTCTCTACACCCTAGCTATGACTGTAACACTACATTCTGCACTCTCTCCTTTCCTTCTCTATGAACGGTATGCATTGTCTGTAGGCATGCAAGAAACAATACTTTTCACTGTATACTATACATGTGACAATAATAAATCAAATCAAATCAAATATTGGAAAACAGCCAAAGTAGTTAAAATGGAAGAATGAGTAATTATTTAATAGGATAAGTTAGAAAGGCTGGAAATGTAATTTGGAAGACAAATGTTTATAATTTTTCTAATTATAAACATCTTAACACTTAATTATGAATACAGACTTTGTAAATGCAGCGGGAATAAGAATTGTGTGTGTTTCTCAGGCCACAGAATAAAGAGATAGCATGAATATTAACCTAGGAGGAATCGGCCCTTATCTAAGGGACCTCAACTCCAAATGACAGCTATGTTAACCAGTTATTGGTCAAGACCCAGCCAACCTCAAGATAAAAGATATAGTTTGAGAAGAAGCGTTGCTTTAAAGCAGGATCAATGTGCATAATTAATTAAAAAACCTATGGGTGAATTCTTATTTCATTGTTGACAGGTTTTCAAGCAATTGGTTATTTTCCAACAATTGGTTAAGGTGGGCTTTCAATTTGTAAGGTCTAAAAAGGGGTCTCGAGGAGGCGTTTTGGGCAGAGAGGACAGAGAGAGATGTAAAAAGAGGTGGAAAGAGAGGGGTGTTTACAGTAAAGTGTTGAGAGCTTTTATCGATGTTCTTCGTCCAGGTTTGAGAAGGAAAAGGGTGGCACGGTAGCACAGTGGTTAGCACTGCTGCTTCACAGCTCCAGGGACCTGGGTTCAATTCCCGGCTTGGGTCACTGTCTGTGTGGAGTTTGCACATTCTCCTCGTGTCTGCGTGGGTTTCCTCCGGGTGCTCCGGTTTCCTCCCACAATCCAAAGATGTGCGGGTTAGGTTGATTGGCCATGCTAAAATTGCCCCTTAGTGTTCTGAGATGCGCAGGTTAGAGGGATTAGCGGGTAAATGTGTAGGGATATGGGGGTAGGGCCTGGGTGGGATTGTGGTCGGTGCAGACTCGATGGGCTGAATGGCCTCTTTCTGCACTGTAGGGATTCTATGATTTCTATGAAGTATTTCACTGGGTACTGAGAAGTCTGTTCAATTGTTAAAGTTAAGCTTTCGCCTCTTACTGTTAATTACTGCTAATTGACACTTTGCTTTTTATCTTTCTGACTTGTTACCTTTTTAATGGTTAATAAACTTTCTGAAGTCACCATTTAAAGCGTTCTTTCTTGCCATATGGTTAAGTCAATAATAAATCAAATCAAATATTGGAAAACAGCCAAAGTAGTTAAAATGAAAGAATGAGTAATTATTTAATAGATAAGTTAGAAAGGCTGGAAATGTAATTTGGAGGACAAATATTTATAACTTTTCTAATTATAAACACAACTCTTGATTATGAATACAGAATCTTTAAATGCTGCGGGAATAAGAATTGCGCATGTTTCTCAGGCCACAGAATAAAGAGATAACATGAATTCTGTCTCTTTAATTATTAAAACATTGATTTACGATTGGGAGTTTATTGCAAACAAGTGAACGCCATAAATCTTAGTCCAGATAAATCAAGAATCGTTTAGGCCCACTGTACTTGCAAGTTTATCCATGTCCCATGGAGGTGGTGAGTGGAGGCATATTTGGGGACAAGCCATAATTGTACTCACCAATCTGTTCTCAATGCCCTGCATGAGCTCACATTCTGCATACATTTCTCCTTTAACTCCACTCACTTCCTTGAAATAAAAGGTAAGAGTGCTCGTATGCCATTTTGTGGGATATGTGGAACATTCCTTGTTCTTGTTCTAGTCCTTGTCAAGCCCCCTTCCTCTTTTTCCAGCATGTTGATGAGTGAACAGGTGCAGCTTTCTGCTCTCTGGAAAATGTCATCAACTAACCTCGAATTTCCACCTATCCCTCACCTTTACAATGTTCACCTCTGACTCTCTCTGCCTCCGTTTCTGAGCTAGGCTTTCTACAAATATCCATCATAAGCCCACTGACGCCCACAATTTCCTCACATCTTTCCTGTAAGAACTCTTCCACTCTCCCAGTTTCTACATCTTTGTCACATCTTTTTGTGATGATGTAACTTTTCATACCACTGTTTCTGATATCACATCCTTTTTTACCCAATGTAAATACAGGAGATGCGACACCCATCTGTTTGCCATATTTGCATTAGGGGCAGCATGGTGGCACAGTGGTTAGCACTGCTGTCTCACAGTACCAGGGACCCGGGTTCGATTCCCAGCTTGGGTCACTGTCTGTGTGGAGTCTGCATGTTCCCTCCGTGTCTGCGTGGGTTTCCTCCCACAGTCCAAAAGATGTGCTGGTTAGATGCATTGGCCATGCTAAATTCTCCCTCAGTGTACCCGCGCAGGCACCGGAGTGTGGCGAGTAGGGGATTTTCACAGTAACTTCATTGCAATGTTAATGTAAATCTACTTGTGACACTAAACACTTTAAACGTTAAAATGTCTCCCCTCAGTTCATGGCCCAAAGCACTTCTTCCAGGAGTATCATCAATTTACTTGTGCTTACTGTATTCACTGCTCACAAAGTGGTCACCTCTACATTAGAGAGACTTCACACTCCTACACTGCTCCAATGAAGCTTACTTAATCTTGAGGAACAGCACCTAAGCTGTTGATTAGGCATTTCATAGTTTTCTGGACTCAACAATGAGTTCAACAATGTTAGACAGCAATCTTTGTCCTCACTTTCTGAGCCTGAAGCTGATGGTGATGATTCTACTTTTCCATTAAACCACCTTCAGATTTATTTCTTCTCTTGTCCTATAATGAATCTTCTTTGGCCTTGCACCATCATCCCTTTTGTCATTTAATCTCCCCTGTGTTCCAATCTATCACAGACTTTCGCTTTTGCTCTCTTCCTCTCTTTTCTCTTCCTCCTGCCTCTGTACTTGTTTAAAACCTACATCTCCTTTTCCAGTTCTAATGAAAGTCAGCAAGTTGAAATATTGACCCTGTTTATCTTTCTAGTTTGATCTGCTGAATGTTGAGAACTTTCTGTCCAAGGTACTGCTGTAGAATGAGTACATTTTCAAGAGGACAATGCCAGACTCATTCGGCATGGTTATCAGGAACAACAGACTGTTTTTATAATGCTATGTACTTCCTATAATCACACGTTTAGAGACATGTATTTTTCCAAATCCCGCCATGTGCTGTGGAATGATGCATTCCATCGATGCAGACCGCAGTGTATCGGTGAGTGATGTGATTGGTTCTATGTGTATACATTCACATGAACAATATAGTTGCAAAATCATTTTTGAATACAAGATAGCATCACTTTCTTGAAAGAATACGTTTCTTTATATCAACATTATCTTTTAATTAACTTTTTATGCGCCCGAAGAAAATTTACAGTCAACTTTTAAAGTTAAACTTGTAAATCTGAACTTAATTGGTTTTCTTTTCTCAACAAGCATTCTTTATGTTATTTCTTAGATGGTAAAATGTTTCTGCATCTGATGGATTTGGTCATCATCACTCAGTAATGAGTTGGCTCACTGCACTGGCAATGTTGTGCATGTTGCATTGTAGGAGTTATGCTTGACACTGTAGCTGATGTGTCACAATGCTGTTAGGTTCGACCAGTTGTTAGTGATGCTGTTGATCTGGTCTCACTTGTTAGTGATGATCTTGTCTGCTTTTCCTGTTCTGGTTGAATATGGACCCTTGAATGGTTTAACACGGATATCAGAAGGACGTATTTTACACAGAGGGTGGTGGGGGCCTGGAATGCGCTGCCAGGCAAGGTGGTGGAGGCGGACACACTGGGAACGTATAAGACTTATCTAGATAGCCACATGAACGGAGTGGGAGTGGAGGGATACTAAAGAATGGTCTAGTTTGGACCAGGGAGCGGCGCGGGCTTGGAGGGCCGAAGGGCCTGTTCCTGTGCTGTATTGTTCTTTGTTCCTTGTTCTTGTTCCCACTCATCTGCTAATTGGTTTTGGTCTCGCTGATTTAATTAGATTTATTATTGTCACATGTATTAGTATACAGTGAAAAGTATTGTTTCTTGCGTGCCATACAGACAAAGCATACCATTCATAGAGAAGGAAAGGAGAGAGTGCAGAATGGGGAGTGTTACAGTCAGAGCCAGGGTGTAGAGGAAAATTAACTTAATGTGAGGTAGATCCATTCAAAAGTCTGATGACAGCAGGAAAGAAGCTGTTCTTCAGTTGGTTGGTACGTGACCTCAGACTTTTGTACCTTTTTCCCGACAGAAGGTGGAAGAGAGAATGTCTGGGGAGCGTGGGGTCCTTAATTATGCTGCCTGCTGCTGATAATGACCTTGGAGTTTCAGCTTCAACAACTGCCTTGGTTGGGTTCCAGACTTTTACAATTGGATTCTGCAGATGCAATTTGTCCTCTCAACAACTCAGACAAGGGTTTAGCACGCCTGCTGAATTGTGGCCTTCTGAGAAAGTAGAGGCATTGGTGGCAGAGAGCACAAGAGCAGGGAGGTTATGCTGAACTTGTACATGATAATAACTTTACCTCGGTTGGAATACTGTGTACAGTTCTGGGTGCCACGCTATAGGAAGGATATGAACACATTGGAGAAAACGTGCAGAAGCGGTTTACAAGAATGGTTCCAGGGATGGGAAACTTCAGTGATGAAAATAGATTGGGACTGTTCCTGTGCATCAGTGAGTTGTTGTTTGACTTCCACTTGATAATTTGGAGAATGCACCTTGCTTTGCTAATGATGCGCGATTAATTCACTCGGGAGGCTAGATCGTACCCGGGAATAGAGGCTTTTATTCGCAACAAGAATAGAGCATACTGCTTAACAATACAATCCCAGACTAAAGGGTCACTAGGAAGTGCAGTGACCTTTATACTCCTATAGGAAGGTGGAGCCAACCGGAGTGTACCACAGAACAATGCTAACAGGTGGAACACCCCAACCCTAACCCCAACAGTAACAAGATTAACATATGTACAAGTACCCATAGTGATAACCATCTATGGTTCAGTACCCATAGTGGTAACCATCTATGGTTCACCACATTCACCCCTCCTTTAAAAACAAAGGCCGGTGGGGCAAAAAAACAGTACGAACTGTCCATATATTCACAAGTTCAGTCGTATCGGAGGTCCACACCGTCTCTGCGACCTCCGCAGCTCTGGCGGTAGTGCTGGTTCTGGTGACCGTGGTGTCCCTCACTCCAAGGTGGTGTCCAGTGACTCCTCCAGTTCCTCACGCACGGGTGGACCTCGAGGTGGTGACAATCTCCTGGACTCAGGCAAGCTGTACACGGGAGTAAGAGGATTAAGTGGAGATCCCGATACTGCCCGCACCGTGTCAGGAGGGGAGAGAATGGGCAAAGGAACCCTAACCATGGGTGCGGGAGTGACGGGGGTTTCCAGGTCCCCTGCAGGCACCAGATCTCTGATAGAGACCGTGTCCTCTCGCCAGTCAGGATATGCTACATAGGCATACTGAGGGTTGGCGTGGAGGAGATGGACCTGTTCAACCAAAGGGTCGGACTTGCGGGTCCTAACATGCCGCCGCAGGAGGACAGGTCCTGAGTACGTCAGCCAAGACGGCAGTGAGGTCCCAGAGGAAGACTTCCTAGGGAAGGTAAACATCCGCTCATGTGGGGTAGCATTCGTTGCCGTACACAGGAGGGACCGGATTGAATGGAGCGCATCAAAAAGTACCTCTTGCCAACGGGAGACTGGAAGACCCCTAGACCTTAACGCCAGTAAGACAGCAGACTGTAGCGTTTTCTCTTTCAACCTGCCCGTTACCCCTGGGGTTGTAACTCGTAGTCCTACTTGAGGCAATTCCTTTAGAGAGCAGGTATTGCCTCAAGTCGTCGCTCATAAATGACGAACCCCTATCACTGTGGATATAACTGGGGTAGCCGAACAGGGTAAAAAGACTCCGCAGGGCTTTGATGACCGTGGCAGCGGACATGTCAGAACAGGGAATGGCAAAAGGGAATCGGGAGTACTCGTCAACCACGTTGAGGAAATACACATTCCGATCTGTCGAAGGAAGGGGGGCCCTTGAAATCAACACTCAGTCGTTCAAAAGGGCGAGTGACCTTAATGAGGTGTGCCCTGTCAGGTCGGTAGAAGTGCGGCTTGCATTCAGCACATACCTGGCAGCTTCGAGTTATCGACCTGACATCCTCTATGGAGTAGGGCAGATTCCGGGCCTTTACAAAATGGAAGAGCCGAGTGATCCCCGGATGGCAGAGATCATTGTGGAGGGCCTGTAGCCGGTCCTCCTGCACACTGGCACATGTTCCACGCGACAGAGCATCTGAGGGCTCATTGAGCTTCCCGGGACGGTACATGATATCATAGTTGTAGGTGGAGAGTTCGATTCTCCACTTCAAGATTTTATCATTCTTAATTTTTCCCCTTAACGTGTTGTTGAACATGAATGCCACGGACCGCTGGTCCGTGAACAGGGTAAATCGTTTTCCAGCCAAATGATGGCGCCAATGCCGTACGGCCTCCACAATGGCCTGAGCCTCTTTTTCCACAGAGGAGTGCCGAATTTCAGGGCCTTGGAGGGTGCGAGAGAAAAAGGCGACGGGCCTGCCCGCCTGGTTAAGTGTGGCGGCCAGGGCAAAATCAGATGCATCACTCTCCACCTGGAAGGGGATGGACTCATCGACAGCGTGCATCGTGGCTTTCGTGATGTCAGCTTTTATCCCTTCAAAGGCTAAGCGAGCCTCTGCTGCCAGGGGAAAAGAGGTAGATTTTATGAGCGGACGGGCTTTGTCCGCATAATTGGGAACCCACTGTGCGTAATACGAGAAGAAGCCTAAGCATCTTCTCAGTGCTTTGATGCTAGTGGGTAGGGGAAGTTCAAGGAGGGGACACATACGCTCTGGATCGGGGCCGATGACCCCGTTTTCCACCATGTATCTGAGGATTGCTAGGCGGTGCTTGCTGAATACACACTTCTCCCTGTTATAGGTCAGATTCAGGCGAGACGCAGTGCGTAAAAACTTCAGGAGGTTGGCGTCGTGTTCCTGCTGGTCATGGCCGCAGATAGTGACGTTGTCCAGGTACGGGAAGGTAGCCCGTAGCCCGTTTTTGCCCACCATTCGGTCCATCTCACGCTGGAAGACCGAGACCCCATTAGTGACGCCAAAAGGGACCCTTAAGAAGTGGTAGAGACGGCCATCCGCTTCAAAGGCCGTGTATTTTCGGTCCTCTGGGCGAATGGGTAGCTGGTGGTAGGCTGACTTCAAGTCGATGGTGGAGAACACCCGGTACTGCGCAATCTGGTTAACCATGTCAGATATCCGCGGGAGAGGGTACGCGTCCAGCTGCGTGTACCTATTAATGGTCTGACTATAGTCTATGACCATCCGGGGCTTGTCTCAAGTCTTGACCACCACGACTTGTGCTCTCCATGGGCTAGTGCTAGGTTGAATGATCCCTTCCTTGAGGAGCCGCTGAACCTCAGATCGAATAAAGATCCGATCCTCAGCGCTGTAACGCCTGCTCTTAGTTGCGATGGGCTTGCAGCCTGGCACGAGATTTTCAAATAAAGAAGGCGGGGTAATTTTGAGTGTCGAGAGACTGCACGTGGAGCGCGATAGGCAATTTGGAGGCTGCTGTTCTCCCACTGAAAGTGGAGGGAGTGGCCCATCGCACTGCAGGGTCACACCCCTCAGGTGGACCATAAAGTCTAGCCCCAGGAGTACCGGAGCGCAAAGGTGCGGTAACACAAGGAGCCTGAAGTTCTCATTAACTGTGCCCCGCACCATTAGAGTTACCACGCAGCTCCCAAGAACGGTAACAGATCGGGACCTTGACGCCATAGAGATTGTCTGCCTGACAGTTCGTATGCGGAGAGCGCACCGTTTCACGGTATCCGGATGAATGAAACTCTCCGTGCTCCCGCTGTCAAACAGACAATGTATCAGGGGTCCGTTTACCTCTATGTCCATCATGGACTTGTCGAGTCTGTGAGGCTTGGCCTGGTCCAGGATGATTGACGCCACTGTTGGATCCCGAGTGCAACTGCAGGCAGCTGAGATGGTCGACGATGAGGACCCCTGCTGGTCGTCTGCGGCTGGTGTCGACCAAAATGGCTGCGCCCATGGATCGCACGTGGTCGATGGCGTTGAATATGGCGGCACCCGCAGGTCGCACATGTCTTGCGTCGTCGTCATCAGGAATGGCGGCGCCCGTGAATCGCACGTGGTTGAAGACATCGACGAAGCTGGAGACGAGGAGACAGATCCTGGGGAGTCACACGCAGCACTGCTTGGCTTCGAAGGGGGCTTTGCTTGGCATACTTTAGCATAGTGCCCTTTCTTTCCACAAGCGGAGCAAAATACCATCCTGGCCGGACATCTCTGGCGAGGGTGCTTCGCCAAACCACAGAAATAGCACCGTGGGCCTCCTGGAGCTGCCGCAGCCGTCAGGTCCGAGGTTGAAAGCACGACCACGCAGTTCCTAGCAGCCGCTGGGTAGAGTTGAGTCGGTGGCTGTACTTGCCACGATGTTCCCACGTGGTCGGTGGGGTAAGTTTCAAGACTTCTGGAGGCCGTTTCCATCGTATCAGCCAATTCTACTGTCTTAGCTAGGTCCAAGTTACCTTGCTCTAGCAGCCGCAGGCGAATATGGATGAGCCGATTCCTGCCACGAACGCATCTCGGATCAGATCGTTAGTGTATTGAGTAACCGACACTGGCTTGCAATTGCAGGCTCTGGCTCGCTGCTGAAGTTCGTGCAGGTACTGTCCCGTCGTTTCACCGGGCTGCCGCCGTCGAGTGGCTAGTAGGTGACGAGCATGAATCTCGTTTGGTGGTTTATAGTACAGCTTCTTGAGTAATTCGATGGCCTCTTTGTAGTCTTGGGCATCACGGATTGTTGCATACACAGTGTCGCTTACCCTTGCGTGGAGGACCCGCAATCTGTCGGCGTCATTTTGGACTGCTGTTGAGGCGTCGATATAATCCTGGAAACACTTCAACCAATGGTCGAAAGTGTTCGACGCTCCAGCGGCACGCGGATCTAAGGTTAGCCGATCGGGTTTCAGCATCTGCTCCATTTTGTTTTCAGAACAAAATTTGTTGCGAATAAAATTGATGCGCGATTAATTCACTCAGGAGGCTAGATCGTACCCGGGAATAAAGGCTTTTATTCGCAACAAGAATAGAGCATACTGCTTAACAATACTATCCCAGACTAAGGGTCACTAGGAAGTGCAGTGACCTTTATACTCCTATAGGAAGGCGGAGCCAACCGGAGTGTACCACAGAACAATGCTAACAGGTGGAACACCCCAACCCTAACCCCAACAGTAACAAGAGTAACATATGTACAAGTACCCATAGTGGTAACCATCTATGGTTCACCACAGCTAAGTTGTTTTGAAATCGCCTGCAGAGCCACTGAACAGCAGAAAGTATGTCGGTTTTAAGAGGTGCAGCACAGGGTATAAGGGGGTGGAATACCTTTCACAGGCAGGCTTGCTGCACTCTTTGGAGTGGCTCATCCTGCCCTCACGTTCACCCAGCTCTCTCTGTGGTTCTAAGCATGTGACAGCAGTCTTGCCTCAGAAAACCATTTCAACAAGCCAGTCAAACCAGGCGCAGGTAGCTGATTGGTCTATCCTGCAAGTTCTGATTCTGGCAAAGCAGGCTGATTAGACCAATCTAAGGTCCAGTGGTATTGAAGATGGATCAGCACCATGTTTTGGAATGCAGAACTCAGCAAGACAGCAGGCAGACCCTGATCACCCACTGCAACTATCTCCAACTGTGTAGACTCATCCTGCCACTGGATCAAGATTGGTCAGGATGAGAATGAGGCTGGTAAGGTGCAACTCTCCTTCGTGATCCAATTGATGCACAATTAATGTTCATCATCTTTCTATCATCTTGTCACCCCATCATCTACCTCACAATCACAGCATTGTTATGGTGCAGGAGGCCATTTGGCCAATCGTGTACACACCAGCTCCCCAAACAACCATCATGACTTGATTCAATTCCCCTGCCTTTTCCGGTGGCCCTGCTTAGATTATTGGAATAGAAACAAATGCCCTCCTGAATGCCTCAATTGAACCTGTCTTCACCACACTCCCAGGCAAAGAATTCCAGACCCCAACCACTCAGTGTCAAAAGCTTAATCTCACACCTAATTTGCTTCTTTTGTAAATCAGTTTAAATTTGTACCCCTTGTTCTTGATCTTTTTTATGAGCAGGAATATTATCTGTCCAGCCCCCTTCTCCCCTCCAAGGAGAATAGTCCCAATCTATCCACATCACTAAAGTTTCTCTTCCCTGGAACCATTCTTATACAACTCTTCTGCTCTCTCTCACCAATGTGTTCATATCTGTCCTCTTGGAATGTGTGATCACAATATGGTTGAATTTCTAATACAGATGGAGGGTGAGAAAGTAAGGTCCCAAACCAGTGTCCTCTGCTTGAAGAAGGGGGATTACAATAGGATGAGGGCGGAGTTGGCTAATGTAGACTGGGAACACAGACTAATTGGTGGGACAGTTGAGGAACAGTGGAGGATTTTTAAGGAGATTTTTCTCAGTACTCAGCAAAAATATATTCCAGTGAAAAAGAAGGAATGTAAGAAAAGGGATAACCAGCCATGGATAACTAAGGAAATAAAGGAGAGTATCAAATGAAAAATCAATGCATACAGAGTGGCCAAAATTAATGGGGAACTAGAAGATTGGGAAGGCTTTAAAAAACAACAAAGAACTACTAAGAAAGCAATAAAGAAAGGAAAGATAGATTATGAAAGTAAACTAGCACAAAATATAAAAACTGATAGTAAAAGTTTTTACAAATATATAAAACGGAAAAGAGTGGTTAAAGTAAATGTTGGTCCCTTAGAAGATGAGAAGGGGGATTTAATAATAGGAAACGAGGAAATAGCCGAGGCCTTAAACAAGTTTTTTGTGTCGGTCTTCACAGTGGAGGACACAAATAGCATACCAATAATTGACGGTCATGGGACTGTAGGGGGTGAGGACCTTAAAACGATCACTATTACTAAAGAGGTAGTGCTGGGTAGGCTAATGGGACTAAAGGTAGACAAGTCCCCTGGTCCAGATGGAATGCATCCCAGGGTAATAAAAGAAACGGCAGAAGTAATAGCAAATGCATGAGTTGTAATTTATCAAAATTCACTGGACTCTGGGGAGGTGCCAGCTGATTGGAAAACAGCTAATGTAACGCCGCTGTTTAAAAAAGGAGGTAGACAAAAGGTAAGTAACTACAGGCCGGTTAGCTTAACATCGTAGTTGGGAAAATGCTGGAATCTACCATTAAGGAAGAAATAGCAGGACACCTGGAAAAGAATGGTTCAATCAAGCAGACGCAGCATGGATTCATGAAGGGAAAGTCGTGTTTGACTAATTTACTGGAATTATTTCAGGATATAACAAGTGCGGTTGACAGAGGGGAACCGGTGGATGTGGTGTATTTAGATTTCCAGAAGGCATTCGATAAGGTGCCTCACAAAAGGTTGCTGCATAAGATAAAGATACACGGAGTTGGGGGTAAAGTGTTAGCGTGGATTGAGGATTGGCTATCTAACAGAAAGCAGAGACTCGGAATAAATGGGTGCTTTTCCGATTGGCAATCAGTGACTAGTGGCGTGCCATAGGGATCGGTGCTGGGGCCTCAACTGTTTACCATATACATAGACGATCTGGAGGAGGGGACCGAGTGTAGGGTAACAAAGTTTGCGGATGACACAAAGATGAGTGGGAAAGCAAATTGTGTGGAGGACACAGAGAGTCTGCAGAGAGATTTGGATAGGCTAAGTGAGTGAGCAAGGATCTGGCAGATGGAGTACAACATTGGTAAATGTGAGGTTATCCACTTTGGAAGGAATAATAGTAAAATGGACTATTATTTAAACGGTGAAAAATTACAACATGCTACTGTGCAGAGGGACCTGGGGCTCCTTGTGCATGAATCACAAAAATTCAGTTTGCAGGTGCAGCAGGTAATCAAGAAGGCAAATGGAATGTTGGCCTTTATCGCGAGAGGGATGGAGTATAAAAGCAGGGAGCTCATGCTGCAACTGTACAGGGTACTGGTGAGGCCGCACCTAGAGTACTGTGTACAATTTTGGTCCCCTTATTTAAGAAAGGATATATTAGCTTTGGAGGGGGTACAGAGAAAGTTCACCAGGTTGATCTCGGAGATGAGGGGGTTAGCTTATAGAACATAGAACAGTACAGCACAGAACAGGCCCTTCGGCCCACTCCCTATCATCCTGGTGTGCTCCATGTGCCGATCCAATAACCGCTTAAATGTTCCTAAAGTGTCTGACTCCACTATCACTGCAGGCAGTCCATTCCACACCCCAACCACTCTCTGCGTAAAGAACCTACCTCTGATATCCTTCCTATATCTCCCACCACGAACCCTATAGTTATGCCCCCTTGTAATAGCTCCATCCACCCGAGGAAATAGTCTTTGAACGTTCACTCTATCTATCCCCTTCATCATTTTATAAACCTCTATTAAGTCTCCCCTCAGCCTCCTCCGCTCCAGAGAGAACAGCCCTAGCTCCCTCAACCTTTCCTCATAAGACCTACCTTCCAAACCAGGCAGCATCCTGGTAAATCTCCTCTGCACTCTTTCCAGCGCTTCCACATCCTTCTTATAGTGAGGTGACCAGAACTGCACACAATATTCCAAATGTGGTCTCACCAAGGTCCTGTACAGTTGCAGCATAACCCCACGGCTCTTAAACTCAAACCCCCTGTTAATAAAAGCTAACACACTACAGGCCTTCTTCACAGCTCTATCCACTTGAGTGGCAACCTTTAGAGATCTGTGGATATGAACCCCAAGATCTCTCTGTTCCTCCACAGTCTTCAGAACCCTACCTTTGACCCTGTAATCCACATTTAAATTAGTCCTACCAAAATGAATCACCTCACATTTATCAGGGTTAAACTCCATTTGCCATTTTTCAGCCCAGCTTTGCATCCTATCTATGTCTCTTTGCAGCCTACAACAGCCCTCCACCTCATCCACTACTCCACCAATCTTGGTGTCATCAGCAAATTTACTGATCCACCCTTCAGCCCCCTCCTCTAAGTCATTAATAA
Source organism: Mustelus asterias (assembly GCF_964213995.1). Lineage (NCBI taxonomy): Eukaryota > Metazoa > Chordata > Chondrichthyes > Carcharhiniformes > Triakidae > Mustelus > Mustelus asterias. The sequence continues at coordinate 69,931,081 of NC_135811.1, read as the reverse complement.
AAATCACAAAGAGCAGAAGACCAAGCACTGATCCCTGCGGCACTCCGCTAGCAACCTGCCTCCAATCCGAAAATTTTCCATCCACCACCACCCTCTGTCTTCGATCAGACAGCCAGTTACCTATCCAATTGGCCAACTTTCCCTCTATCCCACAGCTCCTCACTTTCATCATAAGTCGACCATGGGGGACCTTATCAAACGCCTTACTAAAATCCATGTATATGACATCAACTGCCCTAATCTCATCAACACACTTAGTTACCTCCTCAAAAAATTCTATCAAATTTGTGAGGCACGACTTGCCCTTCACGAATCCGTGCTGACTATCCCGGATTAATCCACACCTTTCTAAATGGTCGTAAATCCCATCTCTAAGGACCTTTTCCATCAATTTACCAACCACCGAAGTAAGACTAACCGGTCTATAATTACCAGGGTCATTTCTATTCCCTTTCTTAAACAGAGGAACAACATTTGCCACTCTCCAGTCCTCTGGCACCATCCCCGTGGACAGCGAGGACCCAAAGATCAACGCCAAAGGCTCTGCAATCTCATCCCTTGCCTCCCAAAGAATCCTAGGATACATTTCATCAGGCCCAGGGGACTTATCGACCTTCAGTTTATTCAAAACTGCCAGGACATCCTCCCTCCGAACATCTATTTCCTCCAGCCTATTAGCCTGTAACACCTTCTCTTCCTCAAAAACATGGCCCCTCTCCTTGGTGAACACTGAAGAAAAGTATTCATTCATCACCTCGCCTATCTCTACTGACTCCATACACCAGTTCCCACTACTTGTCCTTGACTGGCCCTAACCTCACCCTGGTCATTCTTTTATTCCTCACATAAGAGAGTAAAAAGCCTTGGGGTTTTCCTTGATCCGACCCGCCAAGGACTTCTCGTGTCCCCTCCTAGCTCTCCTAAGCCCCTTTTTCAACTCATTCCTTGCTAACTTGTAACCCTCAATCGAGCCATCTGAACCTTGTTTCCTCATCCCTACATAAGCTTCCCTCTTCCTTTTCACAAAACATTCCACCTCTTTCGTGAACCATGGTTCCCTCACTCGGCCATTTCCTCCCTGCCTGACAGGGACATACCTATCAAGGACACCCAGTATTTGTTCCTTGAAAAAGTTCCACTTTTCATTAGTTCCTTTCTGACAGTTTCTGTTCCCAACTTATGCCTCCTAATTCTTGCCTAATCGCATCATAATTACCTCTCCCCCAATTGTAAACCTTGCCCTGCCGTACGGCCCTATCCCTCTCCATTGCAATAACAAAAGACACCGAATTGTGGTCACTATCTCCAAAGTGCTCTCCCACAACCAAATCTAACACCTGGCCCGGTTCATTTCCCAGTACCAAATCCAATGTGGCCTCACCTCTTGTCGGCCTATCCACATATTGTGTCAGGAAACCCTCCTGCACACACTGCACAAAAACTGCCCCATCCGAACTATTTGACCTACAAAGGTTCCAATCAATATTTGGAAAGTTAAAGTCCCCCATGACAACTACCCTGTGACCCCCACACATATCCATAATCTGCTTAGCAATTTCTTCCTCCACATCTCTATTACTATTTGGGTGGGCCTATAGTAAACTCCTAACAACGTGACCGCTCCTTTCCTATTTCTAACCTCAGCCCATATTACCTCAGTGTGCAGATCCCCCTCGAAGTGCCTTTCCGCAGCCGTTAAACTATCCTTGATTAACAATGCCACTCCTCCACCTCTTTTACCAGCTTCCCTACACTTAGTGAAACATCTATACCCCGGAACGTCCAGCAACCATTCCTGTCCTTGTTCTACCCACGTCTCCGTAATGGCCACAACATCGTAGTCCCAAGTACCCCATGAGGAGAGATTGAGTAGACTGGGCCTGTACTCATTGGAGTTTAGAAGGTTGAAGGGAGATTTTATAGAGACATATAAGATAATGAAGGGGCTAGACAGGGTAGAAGCAGCGAGGTTATTTCCATTTACAATGGAAACAAGAACGAGGGGGCATAGCCTCAAAATATGGGGGAGTCAATTTAGACCAGAGTTGAGGAGGAACTTCTTCTTCCAGAGGGTAGTGAATCTTTGGAATTCTCTGCCCAATGAAGCAGTGGAGGCTACCTCGTTAAATGTGTTTTAAGTCACAGATAGATAGATTTTTAACCATTAAGGGAATTAAGGGTTATGGGGAGCGGGTGGGTAAGTGGAATTGAACCCACTATCAGATCAGCCATGATCTTATCGAATGGCGGAGTAGGCTTGAGGGGCTAGATGGCCTACTCCTGCTCCTATTTCTTATGTTCTTATAGTGTGGCACCCAGAACTGTACATAATATCCCAACCGATGTCAAACTAGTGTCATGTACAAGTTCAGCATCAGCTCTCTGCTCTTGTGCTCTATGCCCACCAACACCTCTACTTTTTCAGAAGGCTAAGGAAGTTCAGCATGTCCACTACGACTCTCACCAATTTTTATAGATGCACCATAGAAAGCATCCTATCCAGATGTATCATAGCTTGATATGGCTCCTGCTCTGACCAAGACTGCAAGAAACTACATAAGATTGTCAACGTAGCCCAATCCATCACGTAAACCAGCCTCCCATTCATTGACTCAGTCTACAATTCCCGCTGCCTCAGAAAAGCTGCTAGCATAATCAAGGGCCCCACATACCTCGGACATTCTCTCTTTCACCTTCTTCTATCAGGGGAAAGATACAAAAGTCCGAAAGCACATACCAACCGACTAAAGAACAGTTTCTTCTCTGCTGTCATCAGAATTTTGAATGGTACTATCAGATATTTAGCTGATCTTTCTCTACACCCTAGCTCTGACTTTAACACTATATTCTGCACCCTATCCTTTCCTTCTCCTCTATGTACTCTATGAACGATATGTTTTGTCTGTACAGCTCACAAGAAACAATACTTTTCATTACGTGACAACAATAAATCAAATTTTAAAATGCCCAGAATACTATATGCGTTATAAACTGCTTTCTCCACCTGTCCTGCCATGCTCTTTGATCTATGTACATATACATCCAGATCCCTCTGCTCCTGACCCCCTTTAATAATTTTACCTCTTACTTTATATTGTCTCTCCATGTTCTCCCTACCAAAATGCATCACCTCACCCTTCTCCGCATTGAACTACATCTGCCACTCCACCAACTTGTCTATATCCTGTTGAAGTTCGACACTGTAAATGTTCTCTTCACAGTTTACAATACTTCCAGGTTTTGTGTCATCTGTAAACATTGGAATTGTCCCCTGCACATCAAGATCTAGACCATTAATATACATCGGGAAAAGCAAAGGTCCCGATACCGACCTTTGAGGAATTCCACTACAAAACTTCCTCGGGCCTGAAAATTATCCATTGACTGTTACTCTCTGCTTCCTGTTACTCAGCCAATTTTGTATCCCCATTGTTACTGTCTGTTCTATCCCATGGGCTATAACTTTCCTCAAGTCTGTCGTGTATCAAATGCCTTCTGAAAGTCCAAGTACACAACATCAACAGCATTACCCTCATCAACCCTTTCTTGCTAACTCTTCAAAGACCTCCAGCAAGTTCGTTGAAGATTATGTCCCCATTAGAAATCCCTCTGGCTCTTCCTAACCAACCCACATTTTTCTTTATGACTACTAATTCGATCCCTAGTAACTGTTCCCAGAAGCTCATCCACTATCATAGAAATCATAGAAACCCTACAGTGCGGAAAGAGGCCATTTGGCCCATCGAGTCTGCACCGACCACAATCCCACCCAGGCCCTACCCCCGTACATTTAACCACTAATCCCTCTAACCGACACATCTCAGGACACTAAAGGGCAATTTAGCATAGCCAATCAACCTAACCCGCACATCTTTGGACTACTGATGTTAAACTGACCGCTCTGTAATTTCCAGGGCTATCCTTACCTTTTTTGAACAAGGGATAACATTTGCAATTCTCCAGTACCCTGGCACCTCCCAAATTTAGAGAAGGCTGGAAGATTATGGCCAGCACCCCTACAATTTCCATTCTCACTTCTTTCAATATCCTTGGATGCATCTCATCCGGTCCTGGTGGCTTGCCACAAGTTGTCTGGTGATAGGTGAGTGAAGTAGCAGCCAGTGCGACTTCACTGGGAGCTTTGGCCGCAAATTTGCACACAGGTAGCTAAAGCCATTGAATTGACTGAGCAGCCCTTTCCAGGACACACACTCGCTGCCTACCATGAGGGAGGGGCCAGGGGACCAAGGTGCCCTAAACATTTTCTGCTTTCCCTCCTTGGCAGCTCAATCAATTAACCTGTCTATAGCTTTTTGCAGCTATGTCTTCCTCAGAGCCTACATTCCCATCCAGCTTTGTATCATCAAGTCCATTAATTTGTGTTCTTAGGTGCAATATTAGCCACCTGTGGAGATTTTAACATTTAAGACACACCATGTTGCAATGCTTGTTACATTAGTTTCTGTCTAGTGCCAAGGGTGGGACTGAGTATTTTGCTAGGTCACCAGAACAGTTCAAGGGTCAGTGGACAACTCCTTTTGAGGTGGTTAGTTTCAGGAGAGTCAGAAGCACAGGAGAGAAGCTCTGAGCAGCCAAAGTGTTATTATTAGCTTTGAGGAGCTGGGAAAGGGGCTCAGAGGAATCCGTGCTAATCAATGTGGGCCCACAGGAAGCCCTGAGCATCAACAAGAAGTTCAGAAAAACTGAGGGGGCAGTGCCAGCTCAGTGAAGCAAGCTTTCTCGCAAAGACCTGATGTTATGTCAGTAAATAGAAACTGAACTACAGACTCAGGAATCCAGGGGGAATGAATCTCGGAAGGGGAGGTTGACCATTGTTAAATCTATCCGAGTTGTAGTGACTTGTGAGAGAATTCAGAGGGGAGATTTTCAGAGGTAAAGTTGGGAATCCCTCATGAGACATAGTTTCAATGAGATTGCTTGACTTGTTTATTAATGACTAGGAGGTTCTTGAAAAATCCATGGACTCAATTCTTGGTTGCATCTGTCATTTCCTCTGTAGTGTGTGGTGTGTTTAACCACAGTTCTGCTGTTAATTCACATGTCCCTCATACTTACCCTGAATGTTGGAGTATAAGGTAGATATTGTAAATTGTTTTATCTTTCTGAACTTGTACAGTAAAGCTTGTTTTGTTTGTTCAAAATCCGTGGACTCTTGTGGCTTTATTCTAAAAGCAGGCGTCTTGAATCTTAACCCTAATCTATTTTAAACGTTATTGGTCCCTAATCTGATCCTCCCCCCACATCCCAGGGTCAGGCCAATAATCATAATAACTGTTTCCCTTCTACTGGCTACATTCTCCAAAAACTCAAATCATTGTCAGACATGAATGCCCTTTTCTAAAACCGTACCAACTTTGTCCGATCACCTGTGTGTTTTCCAAGTGTATTGTTACGATATCCTCGATAATACATTTCTTTAACATTCCAACAGAAGCAGGAAATGATAAAGAGGATCACCAAAAGTACCTGTAAAGTATTCCTGCTCCCTGGGTGCTTGGCAATCCAAATCTAGGTAGCAGCTCCTTTTGGATGCCTCATTCTTAACTGTTGATGGACATTTTCCAAAGTACTTTGTTGGCTGTAAAGTGCTTTACGGCATCCAAAGATCACAACTGGCATGACAGAAACAGTCTTTTTTTCTGCTGCCACTCGACTCGTGGGCACTCATGCTGGGAAGCCAGGAGCTGCTGGAGGCAGCACTGGTACACACATTTCACAAACATTGACACCAAGGAGCTGAACTTTCTTGCCCTGTGTTCCTCGACGTAAGCTCCATGGGGCACATCCTCCCCTGTCAATTATCCTGAGCTACCCACTGCTCTTGCAGCACCACACTGAGAGGAGCTGGATTTAAACACGAGTTCTATAGGGGCAGGAGCAATGCTCTGATGCTTCCTACCTCAGGTTTCTTCATACTATATCTGCTTAGCTCACACCTCTCCTTTCCATTCACAAAACAGCATGAAATAGAACTGCAGTGCACAGCTGTTCCTGTACATTCTTACCGTGTGAATCAGTTCAATCAGAGCTTCTTTAAACATTTAATTGAATTATCCTTTCTTTATTTTTTCATAAAAGAGCCACATTCTCAAAAGTAATCCCGAGTGATTTGGTGATCAGACTTTGACAAGACTGACAGCAGAGTCTACTGGGCCCTAGCCTGGGGAAAAGACAATAAGACAGCTCCCCCTTTGTAGCCTTCTCCTGTCAGAATAGCAATGTCAACCCAAACATAGCCGCATTTTACAACACAAATCAGCAAAAAATAAAACGTTGGTAGGATTCAGGACAATTTAAGAAACATTTGAGATGACTTTAATGTTTCACAAAGAGCAGAGCAAAGGTAAAACAAGTGAAACAGATGTATATTGAAAGTCTCTGACAATTTGAAAAAACTCCCAATGACTGCTTTCCATTTCAAAGACCAACACTAACATACAAGATACATAGTTCACTACGCTAAATAAAAATCCGTTCTGTAGTGTCCCTTTTTTTGTATTGATGGTTATGGAGATAAAACTATGCAATTTAGTTTCTAACAAGATTCAAAGTGTAAGCATCTTTGTGTCTGCAAGAGAACGTGTGGAACACAAATGTTGGGATTTAATTGTCCCATCTACTCCTCTTCTTTCTGGGAGGTGGTTCTGGCACAGCAAAGCCGTCATTCTCAGCGGAACTGCTCCGATTACTGCTTCTACTGTCTCCATTCCTGCTCTCGTTGGTGCTCCTGCTCTCTCCGCTGCTCCCGGTCTCGTTCACACTCCCGCTCTCCCCGCTACTCCGGCTTTGACTGGAACTTCTGCCCTCGCCATGCCGGCCTTCACCACTTCGGCTCTCGCTGTGCCTATCGCCGTGCCGGCCCTCACTGCGCCGGTCGCCGTGCCGGCTCTCACTGCGCTCAACATGTCTTTCACTGTTGCGGTCACTGCCCCGGTCACCGTGCCTCTCACTGCTCCGATCACTGTGTCTGCTCTCACCTCCGCGATCGTTGTACTTGCTGACAGAATGGCGGCTGCTAGAATCTCCATGACGACTGCCGCTGTCACTGTGACGGCCGCCAGCATCGCTATGACGACTGAAGTTGTCACTGTGACGACTGCCGCCTTCAAAACGGCTGGAGCCACCGTCAACAACACGGCTGACCTTGACCTCACCAGGACGACTGCTGTTGTCTTTATTCCGTCCACTACCTGCGATGTTACTGCTGGGAGCTGGGGGCTGGTTGATGATTGGATTTCCCAGAGGACAGGTAGGGATAATGCTGAGGCTCCCAGCGCTAGTCCAGTTGCTAGTACCAGCGGCAGAGCCTGTGATCTTCGGAGCACTACCAGTGGCTGCAACAAAGTGTGATTTGTATTGTGACTGGTGGAATAAAACAAGTAGAACGTTAGTATGCAGCGATATACATTCCAGACACAAGCAGATATTAAAGCTGTATCAGAAACGTTGCATCAATAAATTGAGTTGTGATGTGCTACAACCTCACATTGCTTAACACAAAATATGATGTAATGAACAAATATTGGTGCATTAGAAAAGTCTGTTGTGGCTAAAAAGATTTGAGACTTTCATTGATCCCCTTTTGCAGTGTAATTGGACACTGTAGTATTGGAGGTGGTGCAATCGACCTTAGACACTCTTCACGATTGCTGAATATATCTGATTTTCGTTTTTGTCAAAGGTTTTCTTCTGGCATTCATCAGGACATTCGTAAAAATATAATGTAAAGGAAATCAACAACTTTATGTTGTGTAAGAAGAGTGTTGAATGATTGACAAGTGGACTCTGATTGTTAGAGGTGTTGCCATGGAGAACGTACCAGTTGAGGGTAACTGACAGTTAACTGCACTGTCTGAAATTTAAACCCGGCAGTTTGAATCTAATTGGTCCAAAGTATTGCCCTGAGGAATGTATCATTCAGTGAATGGCTTGCACGTATTTTCTTAGCAGAAACAGGCACAATGAGTATAGGTTCTTTCTGGCTGCAAAGAGCAGAGCCCTGCATATTAATGTATGTAGCTTCCAGTACAGGCAAATCTGCCACACTGCAAGCCTGACTGACAATCTTAAATTGGCTGTCAGCATAATTCTTAGCACACTAGATTGTTTAGCAAATGTCGTCCAATCGCGGAATCAAATCTAATGTTGGACACTGTGTTTGAGTTTTGCAAGCACGGGCTGGTTGGGTACAGTCTGTACTTGCCCATTGTGAACACCTTTGTTGGGTTCCACGCGTTTTCGATGGAATGGCACCTAAACCACCCTTTGCATATTTCTGATATGTGAATGATACATTTGCTATATTTAAATCTGCAGCTGCATGTAATAATAGGCAACCTCGTAAATAGAGCCCAAAACCAGTTGCTCACTATGCAAGCTTGATGTTGAAATTGGGCACATCATCCTGCGGGATACTGGCTACCCTGAGAAGAATATTTTGAACTTATCATGAACAGGTCTAAGGCCATCACACTCAGCCCTAAAGGTGCCCAGTCTATATCAGGTTACCTTAAACAGCAACGAACCTCAAAAACTTGAAAAGGTGAAGCACAGAATCACAAAATTATTATGGCACACAAGGAGCCCATTTGGCCGACTGTGTCTGCACTGACTCTCCAAACGGGCAAGCTGGCTTAGTGCCATTCTCTGCATTTTCCCAGTACCCCTGCACATTGTTTCTATTCAAATAGTCATCTAATGCCCTCTAGAATACCTCCACCACACTTCCAGGCAGAGTGTTCCAGACCCGAGCCACTCCTGAGATAAAGCTTTTTCACACATCATATTTGCTTCTTTTGCAAATCACTTTAAATCTGTGCCCTCTCATTCTTGATCCTTTAACGAGGAGGAGCAGTTTCTAACTACTCTTTCCGGCCCCCCTCATGATTTTGAGCATCTATCAAACCCCTCTTAGTTTTCTTCTCTCCAAGGAGAACAGTCCCAACCTCTCCTATCTATCCTCATAACTGAAGTTTCTTATTTCTGGAACTATTCTTGTAAAGCTAGTAGCTAGCTGTTTCACACTGCTACTATGCAGTAGTAACACAAGTGGTATTCTCCAATAACAGGGTGCTGCTGTCAAGCCAAAATAATGGTGTGACTACGCTTGAGCTCAATGGGTCAAGCTTAAGGAGGTGAAAATCGACATGGCTTCTGCCAGCACATTGTGACCAACTGGAATAGCTCAGACACCAACTGATGCCCTCTGAGGAAGATAATCCTTGTGTGAGAACAATGGCTGACTGGTTGAGGCATCAGAGTGAGGATGGTTCTTGGTGTATGGTCTTGATGAATATTGATAACCTGTTAAACTCAGCTGAGAGAATGGGATGCCAAATTACAGCTCATTTCTCTTCTTAGCAAACATGTTGGAGTAGGAACCCAGAGGATTTGCCTGAGCCCAGAGGATTTGCCTAAACAACTGACACTAAACAACTGCCGAGTTCAATGAATGCAGCAGGAACCAGGAATCTAAACCTGGGAGCTCCTGTGCCGATGAGTGGTGGAATTCATATTTTCCTCTCACTGCAGGGAGCCCACCCAGGTTGGGAAGGAGAACATGAATGGAATCAAAGCTCAGGTTAATGAGATTAAATTAATCACAGGATAAATTTCATCTGCAATACTGAGTTTTCTTTACTGATTACAAAGACACCCGTAATACAGGGCTGCACTTTAAAATAATGTAATGTTAATATAAGCATCCCTTCAAAAAATATATATTTTGATTGGTCTGATTGTGAACGCTGCAGAAATGAAGTTCTTGTGTCCTCCAGAGAGTTATTAATGGCCTCATACATTTATGCTCAGTGCAGCCCTGTTCAACAAATCACTATTTATAATGAGCAGTCACAATGAGCGAGTATCTGCTTTTCAAAACTGCAGAACATTTGATACTATGTCGCACTTTAGTGCTTCTGTTCAGCTTATTGATTCCACCCCCTGCAACCATAATTACTTCAGGTAACATTTGTCACCATTTTGCATTCAGTTGACTATTATCCCATTAGTAGGCTGTTAGTTATCTTTAACTGATTTTACTGTAAATCATTGCTGCCTCACAGCACCAGGGATCTGGGTTCAATTCCGGCCTTGGGTCACTGTCTGTGTAGAGTTTGCACGTTTTCCCCATGTCTATATGGGTTTCCTCCGGGTGCTCCCGTTTCTTCCCATGTTCCAAAGATGTGTGGGTTAGGTTGATTGGCAAGTTGCCCCTTAGTGTCAGGAGTATTAGCAGGGTAAATACGAGGGGTTATGGGGATAGGGCCTGGCTGGGATTGTTGTTGTTGCAGGCTTGGTGGGCTGAATGGCCTCCCTCTGCAGTGTAGGGATTCTAGTCTATGATTCCAATATCTATACAGGTAGGCAGCTCTGGGTGCTCCTGAGTATTTAAATGACTTCTGCTTTGAACTGAAAACAATGAATGGAACATGTAAGTACTCACTTTCTGAGCACAACATTAGCCAGTAAAGCTGAGCAGCTATGTAATCAGTCATATGAAGGGCTCCTCGGGTGAAAAATATAATCAGAATCACTTTTATAATCCCAGGAACTACAAAATAATCTCCCTGAAATATGTTAGGGGTAGTTACAAAATCGTTGTCAATCCAACACCACAGATGGGTCAGAGTCTTTACCTGAAATGCTGCTTTCATAGCTGACATTCTGTCTCCCATTGCCCCCGTGGATGGTTTGTATGCTTCGTAATTAGACAGCACATTGCCAGATGTTCTGTCCTGTATAAGACAATTGTGGTTACCATGTATCAAGCAACAGGTTTAAGGTTAACAGAGTCAAGTAAACCCAAGTTCATGCAATAGAAACTGAGTAGTTAGCTGAGCAATATATTGTGATAGGATTTGATAGTGGTTTACACCAATGGGATTTAACAGCACAGATCACCAAAGAGGATTTAATAGAGTGGAACATAAAAAAATTATGGGACAGGAGGCCATTCTGCCCATTGCGTCCGTCACAGCTAAGACCTATCCAGCCGAATCCCATTTTCCAGCTCTTGATTTTTAGTCTTTTACTTTATAGCGTTTCAAATGAATAGCTAAATACTTTGTAAATGCGATGACGGTTCATCCTTCTATTATTGTTTAAGGCAGCAAATTCCAGACCGCTGCACCTCCCTCAGGATAAATAATACTTCTCTACTCCCCTCTAATTCTCCTGCCAATTATTTTAAATCAATGCACCCTGTTTATTATCTCTCTGCTAAGGGAAATAAGAGTGGCTAGGAAGAACAATATCCACTCTATCTAGGCTCCTCATAACTAAAACTCCCCTCAGCATTCTTTGTTTCAAAGGGAATACTAACTAGCCAATCCAATTTCTACTGGATACTCAAATCTCCTCTGTACTCTCAGTATTGCAATTGTTGGAGAAATATCTTTACTGCAATGTGGCCATAGGTTTGCCATAAATCATGTAATCTTTGACATCATCCTTGGTGTAGACAGGTTTGAGAGCTGAAACTACTTAATCCACCATTTGAACATGGTGTCAGGAGTGTGCACCTGAAATTGAATAGACTTTGATAGCTGTAAGGGAATCAGAAGCTGTAAGAAATAGCAGAGGATAACTAAAACTACAGTCTGCAACTTTGTACAGGATACCAGTCACTGTGTGAGTCAGTGTGGCTTTGAATATTCCAGTAACTGGTTCTATGGAGATGAAGGCAGATTTGAAAATTATTCCAATTTCAATGGCAAAACTATGAAACGTCCACTGGGTTAAACAAGAAACCCGGACAAATAAAAGTAGCAACTCTGTTATCAGTGCTGGCGAAAGAGTATTCCAAGCTGTGACCCCCCTTATATTTATCCCCCTCTCTCTCTTGTGTGAAACCCTGCAAGGTTGAACTGCCTGTTCTGCCCTTCTGTAAGCCATGTTGCAATAATAGCTACAGCATACTTCTAAGTATCTACCTGCATCCTCAGCTCACCTGTCTTATTCATTAGACTAGGATTTAACCTCAATCGAATTTAACAGTCCTGTATATTCAAAACAATTCAACAGCAGTATATCTTAATGCCGCTTAAAGACTAAAAGTGGAACATTATTTTTAGTGTAGTCCATTCCATTTTTGGCTTCAATGTCATTGGAGAAGCTTATCCAAAGTAAATTAGAACAATCCTGGGCAGAACATAAGGTTAATGGGAGTTTTCAAGACACCAACTCTCTCTCATTACAGCAGTAAAAGCCAACATTGCTCCAGTGTGACATTCTTTCAACTAAAGAATATTTAATGATGGTAGCAGCATCAAACATAACATTTACTCACTGAGATGTCTGAGCCCAGCCCTGGACGTTCTCTGTAGCCTAATCCTCCTCCTCCAATATTCATTCTCTTTCCTTTCCCAGCTTTGTAACGAGATTTTCGAAACCATGGATTCTGACGGTGAAAAAAAGTTATTAAAATACTTATTGCTGAACTGAAATAGTAACACATGCACAAACTATTAAAGCAGTAAATTCATACTTTTGTTAAATATTTGTGATACATAGCAACAAATTGAAGGTAGTTCTTTAACTTTAGAAGCTCATCTTTAAAAAAGTTATTTTGGTCGAATTTGCCATTCACAGTCAACACAGTAAGAGTTTTAACAACACCAGGTTAAAGTCCAACAGGTTTATTTGGTAGCAAATACCATTAGCTTTCGGAGCGCTGCTCCTTCGTCAGATGGAGTGGAAATCTGCTCTCAAACAGGGCACAGAACAATCGCAGTCACATTCACAGTCAAGACAGCAGGTGATCCATCTCCAAGGCTTGATTGTACATGATTGAAATGGATGTCATAGAATCCTTACAGTGCAGAAAGGGACCATTCGGTCCATCAAGCCTGCACCGACAATAATCACACCCAGGTCCGATCCCCGTAACCCAACATATTTATCCTGCTAATTCTTCTGACACAATCTAGCATGGCCAATTAACCTAACCTGCACATCTTTGGCATGTGGGAGGAAACCAGAGCACCTGGAGGAAACCCATGCAGATACGGGGAGAATCTGCAGCCTCTGCACAGACAGTGACCTGAGGCCAGAATTGAAGTTGCGTCCCTAGATCTGAGAGGCCAGCATTGCTAACCACTGTCACCGTGCCGCCCATGTGGGATGTGCAGGTTAAAGGTGGATTGACCATGCTAAAATTGCCCCTTTGAGTCCAAAGATGCTTAGGTTAGGAGGATTAGCCACAATAAATGCATAGGGTTACAGGAATAGGGCGGATGGGAGGGCCTGGGTAGGATGCTAATTCGGAGAGTCGTTGCAGACTCTTTGGATGGAATGGTCTCTTTCTGAAATGTAGGGCAATGGAAACAGACAGCTGGAGTGGTGCAAGATATAGACTGGGAGTGCTTACCCCCTGATTTTCTCTCTCTGGGATGGAGAGGGATATTACTCAGAAAACTCTATGTATACCTAACAATTGGGTATGTGAGTGAAAATGTTTCTAGAACATAAGATAATGTACAATAATGAAACATTTTATACAAGTGTCATAGATTTGTGGGAGCTAGCATCTAATAAAGAGAAAGAAATTAATATTTTGGGAGTAAACCCTTTACGAGCGCTTAAAATTCTGATTAATGCTGACCATTGTATTTATGGAAGAACAGGGAATTCCTGATGGGACAAGCTTGGTATCATCACTGAATTAGGAAAAATCGCCAAGTGACCCTGACAAGAAAGATTGCACACCTTTGCAATTCACTTCATGTACAACACATGTTTTAATGAGAGCTTGCATGTGGACCTGAATGATTTAGAACCAGATGCACTGGGTAGCTTTTTCCATTTTCATCCTGACATTCAAATAATTTTTTTTTGAATGATTGGTTTTTTTGTACTTTATCAATGGCCCAGGTTTCACCATCAGTCTGTGCAATAAATCAACACAAAAGCTTTTCAGCAAGGGGTGAATTACTGATCTCAAATGTCAGCTTAACTCAGCTGCAGAGGCAGTTGTACAATTGGCTTCTGCAGCAAGGAAGGGAAAAGAATCAGCAAGGGTTCCTGCCTACTATCACTGCCGTGTGTCTTGTTGGAAAATGCGTACGTGAACCTTTGGGATTAGATTGGGTTGTGACAATGGATGATGAATGGTTGTTCATTACATAAGTCTGGCAACCTCTAGGCAATGTCCTGGGAGCTCAGCTGGAACTGTAACCCAGCATGAGTGAGCTGAGCGCCTTCAGTAGAGGAGGGAAAGGAATAAAGTCGCTAGCGAACTTTTGCTGTGGGTTCAGAATCTTGCCTGCTGAAAGCTAGGTTAAGTTATGATTTGCTAATTAATTACATTAAAAACTGTTCACCTTGTATGCAGCATACAAAGGAACAGGTAAACCACAGCAGATTAGCACTCAAACTCTACAAAAAGAAAGGCATACTCACAAAACAATGAACGATCAGAAAATAGTCATATGTTGTACACAGAACATAAAGAAGTTGCTTAACAAAAAATGCTTCTTTAGTGGACGGAAATTCATACATGCGACCTCAATATAAAGGGGCAACACCACCAACACTGCTCCTAGGTCTGGCCGACCTAAACTGTTACCTAAAACAATTCAGTGGATTTGACTGCATCGGCGAGATTGAAAAGGAAGATGATTTGGAATGAGCATTGATTATACATTGAAAATATCTGGTCAGTGTGAGGCAGTCATTATTAAGGCAAGTCACATCCTCTGGTGCATTTGAAGAATATGGGATTACACATCAGAACAACTCATACTGACATTGCAGATTGCAGTGTTGTGTATTTTTTGATCTTAAACAGGGCAGATTTTTAGCAAGGGTGTAGAGATGTGTGACCAAGACGGTTCCAGGCTCTAGAGAACCAAGCTGTGAAGAAATGTTTCAGCAACAAAGTTACTTGTGCTGGAGGAAAGTTCACTGATGGGAGACATGTTCCAGGACTTTTGAGCAGCATACCTGCATAGCCAGATCCAACAGCTCTTTGGAAACATACTGGTTGGCTCCCTCCAGATTGCGAACAAGATCCCCAGCAAAATTACTGTCTTTGCAGGTCATCAATGTATACGCCACACCTTTCTCTCCTGGATAGACAGAAACAGGGTAAACCATGGCAGAATTAAATTTTCCATTTAACAAGGCTAGAGTTAAACATTGGTTAAATGGGTGTGGGGGGGAGGGGGGGGGTGCAATTTTTGTTTAGATACATAGTACCCAACACTTAGATAGCTCTTTCACGTTCTCAGAACATCCCAAAGCATTTTCAATCATTGTTGTGGGGACAAATTGAGTAGCCTGTTGTGCACAATAAAGTTTCATAAAGTGAAAATGACAAGTGAATCTGCTTTGGTGATACTGGTTGAGGAATAAATGGCAGAGGGGACAATGGGAGGATGTCAGAAATACCATTGTGATTTTCACTTCCACTTGATTAGGTGGACTAGATCTTGGTTCAATTTTTTAAGACATAAGTAGCCAGATCTTGATAAACAAGGGGGTGAAAGGTTATCAGGGGTCAACAGGATGTTACAATTAGATCTTACTGAATATTAGGCTCGAGGGGCCAATTCTTGCACCTAATGTGTGTGTACATAAAAGTTGGTATCCCTGACTATGGAGCACTTCTCTGTCATGCAATGAACTGCCAGCCTAATTCAATTCTTCATGAGGCTCAAAACTCACATCCTTCTATCTAAGAGATGAGTGTGTGCCACTCAGCCAAGCTGTGCCACTCAACCAAGCTGTGCCACTCAACCACCATTGCATGGCCTTCAGTGTCAGACTCCTTTCTACCTATTGCACAGGATGTAACCTGCGATTCCGTTAGTAGCCTTTTCACCTCGGAATCAGAAGGATGTATGCCAAGGTTCACTCCAGAGATTTGAGCAAAAATCTAGGCTGATGCTTCAAGAGGTATTCTTTTTGGATGAGAAGTTAACCCAAGGCCATTCAACCCTGCAACACCTAGATAACAAGGACACCTACGTCAGACTCCTATTTATTGACTACAGTTCAGCCTTCAACACCATTATTCCCACGAAACTCATCTCCAAACTCCATTGCCTGGGCCTCAGCACCTCCCTCTGTGACTGGATCCTGAACTTCCTAACTCACAGTCCACAATCAGTAAGGATAGACAACAACACCTCCTCCACAATCATCCTCAACACCAGTGCCCCACAACGCAGTGTTCTCAGCCCCCTACTATACTCCTTACATACCTATGACTGTATGGCCAAATTCCCCATCAATTCGATTTTCAAGTTTGCTGACGACACCACCATAGTGGGTCAGATCTCAAACAATGACGAGGCAACAGTACAGGAATGAGATAGAGAATCTGGTGAACTGGTGCGGCAACAATAATCTCTCCCTCAATGTCAACAAAATGAAGGAGATCGTCATCGTCTTCAGGAAGAGTAAAGGAGAACATGCCCCTGTCCACATCAATGGGGTCGAAGTAGAAAGGATTGAGCGCTTCAGGTTATTAGGTGTCCAGATCACCAACAACCTGTCCTGGTGCCTCCATGCCGACACTATAGTTAAGAAAGCCCACCAACGCCTCTACTTTCTCAGAAGACTGAGGAAATTTGGCATGTCAGCTGTGACTCTCAACAACTTTTACAGATGCACCATAGAAAGCATTTTTTCTGGTTGTATCACAGCTTGGTATGGCTCCTGCTCTGCCCAAGACCGCAAGGAACTACAAAAGGTAGTGAATGTAGCCCAATCCATCACGCAAACCAGCCTTCCATCCATTGACTCTGTCTACACTTCCCACTGCCTCAGCACAGCAGCCAGCATAATTAAGGACCCCACGCACCCCAGACATTCTCTCTTCCACCTTCTTCTGTCAGGAAAAAGATACAAAAGTCTGAGGTCACGTACCAACCGACTCAAGAACAGCTTCTTCCCTGCTGCTGTCAGACTTTTGAATGGACTTACCTTGCATTAAGTTGATCTTTCTCTACACCCTAGCTATGACTGTAACACTACATTCTGCACTCTCTCATTTCCTTCTCTATGAACAATACTTTTCACTGTATGTTAATACATGTGACAATAATAAATCAAATCAAAAGGCCAGTTTACCCACTCAAGATTCTGTGGCACAATTGTGAACAGCAGTGTTCTGGCTGACACTAACTCCTTAATTAGCGCTGAAAACAGATCATCTGGTTATCATATTCTGTTTGTGGGAGCTTGCTGTGCACAAATAACGGTGTCTACATTTCAAAAGTACTTCAGCTGTTACGAGCTAAAATTCTGCATTACTGACACTTGCAAGGTGGCACATACAGTCCTTCCTGAGGGGGCATTAACCCGATTTCTCGAGTCTCACCGTGGTACTGGTGTTTCATAATGATGGATAGTATTGTCAGTATATGGTGTGGACAGCAGTCATTTTTGGATAGATCAGATGGAGGTGAATATTTCTTGAGAGTCAGTAATAACACTACTGGAGTTTTGCAGCAACCCTCTCATAGAATAGAATTCCTACAGTGCAGAGGAGGTTATTTGGTCCATCGAGACTGCGATGACAACAATCCCATCCAGGCCCCGTCCCTGTAACCTCACATATTTACGCTGCTAAACCTGACACTAAGGGGTAATGTATTTTGGCCAATCCACCTAACCTGCACATCTTTGGAGTGTGGGACGAAACCGGAGCCCTTGGAGAAAACCCACGCAGACAAAGGGAGAACGTGCAAACTCCATATAGACAGACAGTCACCCGAGGGCGGAATTGAATCCGGCTCCTGGCACTGTGAGGCATCAGTGCTAACCACTGTGCCACCCGATAGAAGATGAATTCACCTTTCCAGAAGGCTTCTGATAAAGAGCCACATCAAAGATTATTGCAGAAAATAAAAGCTCATGAGGTAACATATTGGCACGGATTGAAGATTGGCTGATTAACAGGAAGCAGGGAGTCGGCATAAATAGGCCTTTTTCTGGTTGGCATCGGGATCAATGGTGGGACTTCAACTATTCCCTTTCAACTAGGGGAATTTCACAGTAACTTCACTGCAGTGTTAATTTAAGCCTTACTTGTGACTAATAAATAATTTCTTTTTAAATTTACAATTTAAAATAAATAACTTGGATGAAGGAGCTGAAGGTATGATTGCCAAATTTGCTGATGATATAAAGATAGGCAGGGAAGCAAGTTGTGAAGAGGACATTACTAGGCCACAAAAAGATATGGACAGGTTAAATGAGTGGGTAAAGATCCGGCAAATGGAGTATAAGGTGGGCAAATATGAAATTGCGCTCTTTGGCAGGAAGAATAAAAATGATCTAACTGGTGAGAGTTTGCAGAGCTCTGAGGCGCAGAAGGATCTGGTTGTTTTAGTGCATGAATCACAAAAGGCTAGTATGCAGGTACAGCAAGTAATTAGGAAAGCTAATAGAGTGCTATCATTTATTGTGAGGGGAATTGAATACAAAAGCAGAGAGGCTGTACAGGGCACTAGTGACACCACAGTTGGAGTAATGTGTACAGTATTAGTTTCATAATTTAAGGAAAGATGTAAATACATTGGAAGCAGTTCAGAGAAGGTTTACCAGACTAATACCTGGAATGGGTGGGTTGTCTTACGAGGAAAAGTTCGACAAGCTAGGCTTGTATCCGCTGGAGTTTAGAATAGTAAGGGGTGACTTGATTGAAACCTTTAAGATCCTGATGGGTCTTGACAGGGTGGATGTGGAGTAGATGTTTCCTTATGTGGAAAGTCTAGAACTAGGGGTCACTGTTTAAAAATAAGAGATCGCCCATTTTAAACGCTGATGAGGTAAAATTATTTCACTGAGAAGGTCCTGAGTCTTTGGAACTTTCTTCCTGAGATGATGGTGGAAGCAGAGCCTTTGAATATTTTTAAGGCAGAGGTGGATAGATTCTTGGTAAATAAGGGGTGGCAGGTTATAGGGGGTAGGTGGGATGCCAATTTGAGGCTACTATCAGATCAGCCATGACCTTATTAACTGGTGGAGCAGGCTCGAGGGGCTGAATGGCCTACTCCTGCTCCTTGTTCATCTGTAACCACTGGTTACTAGTCCATCCACACCATGAGCTTCATGCCCTTAGGTTTAAGTAAAGCAATAAGTATACTTAAAAGTAATCTTTCCAAAGTGTGTTACTTTTCATTATAAATCTTTTACAACAGGCATCGGAAATGGCAGGGCAAACAGATAAATGTCAACACAATAGAGCATGTGAGGGAAAATTGTGTTCAAATAAATGTTTAGATAAGTTCACTCACTGAGTTTTGTAATGAGTTAGGAAAAGATCCAGTAATTCTACGGTTTGCTAATTCTAATAAAATAAAGATATTAAATTGTCACTCCTAAATGTATACAATGTTGCCATAAGTGAGCAAGAACTACAGTAGAATCATGTAAAAACTTGTTTGGGATTTAGTAACTGCATAAAATTTGCAAAATGAACAATCTGGCAATAGTAAAAAAACTATGAAACAAAATTTTCAGATTGGTCAGATTGGAGAATCCCAATAAGCCGGAACTATTAGAGTGGATGAAGAAATACATTCATCCACCAACGACCACTTCTACACAATGTGAAATAATGGAGAATTTTGAAGTCTTATGCTGGACATTATAATGGATGCATGCGCTTAGTTAACACCTCCTTACCTGCTCTGCCAGTACGTCCAATCCTGTGAGTGTGTGTATCAATATCACGTGCCACATCGTAGTTAACCACTGTCTTAATGGATGGAATATCCAAACCACGTGCTATAATAAATGGAACAATGTGATTATTCCAACATCAACAGGTGGGAGCGACCTCAAACAACCCCCGAGTCTCAAAAGATGTTCCAGCATCCCAGGACAGTTACAAACCTTATTTTGTTTTTTTAAAATACATGCCATGACCGTATAAATCACTTTGATCAATAAAGTGCTTGTATCTCGCAGGGCTATTTTACTGCCTGCTAACTTTTATTCTCCCTTTATGAAGGCACTGACTTATTGTTGGCTGGCAGTTTTACAAGCATTGGTTCCCTATATACATTTCACACTGATGAGCAGGATACTATTATTCCCCAGAGATGCTATTTGTATCACTATGCCTTGGGATACATGTCAAAGATCTGGACTTCAGCATACAGGACATAATTTCACTATTTGCAGAGAATACGAAATGCAGGAACGTAGTAAACAATAAGGGAGCAACAGACCATATAGTAACATAGATTGGTGAAGTGGGCAAACACATGACAGATGAAATTTAAAGCTTGAAGTTATGTATTTTGGTAGGAAGAATGAGAGGGGAACAAATTTAAAAGCAGTGTAGGAAGAGAGACCTGGGCGTACATGTACAGAAGATGACAAAACAAACTAAGAAGGGTATTTTTTAAAAAACGATGACATCTTCAGCTTTATTAAGAGAGGAACAGAGTACAAATGCAAGTAAGTTATACTAAACATTTATCAAATACTAATCAGGCCTCAGCCAGAGCAGCGTGTTCTGATCTGGGGGCTACACTCTAGGAAGGATGTTGGGGCCTTATAGAGTGTATAGTCACAATGTACTAGAATAGTACCAGGAATAGGAATTTCAGTTATCGGAGAAGTGTTTTAAGCAGAGAAGGTTAAGAGATCACTTAAGAGAGGCAATCAAAATGATGAAGGGGTTTGATAAAAGTAAGGAGAAACTATTTCCCAGGCACAATAGGATGACTAGACTCCTGTGTGACGTAATTCTATGATTCTATGCGCCAGTAAATGAGATGATGCACTTTGTAGTTTAAAAAGTAACAGCAGTAATTATCTTCTGAATGGAAGCAGCTCAGCACTGCTAGAGCAGCGGGATTTAGGGGCACAGAGTCGCAGAACATTAACTGCAATACTTCCCGTTAATAAGGTTGTAAAAAACACAGGTAATGGGCTTCTATCATTTATTTCAATTCATATAGAATATAAAAACCAAAAGGTAATGAAATGTTAATCACATCAGCTACAGAGGCAGAAAGAGGCATTCAATGAGCTCATAAAACTGCCATTCTACCTAATTACATTACAATAACCCAGCCAAGCAGTTCACTTACAATAAATCCAATCACTTTTAAACAGTAAAATACTGTGGATGCTCAAAATCTAAAATAAATGCAGAGTGTGCTGGAATGCACAGCAGTTCTGATGAAAAACCATCAACCTGCTTTTCTTTCCACTCACATGCTTAGCATTTCCAGTTTCTATTTCAGCTTTAGTTGTTTGTCACTGCTACCCATGTCAAGCTTCAGCTGAGTTCGAGCTACTGCTGCCTCTGCTGTTCCTTTACAGGCAATAATTGCAAGAGGAGAAGTTTACAACCATCAAGGAAATCAGTGTGTGCCTTTTCCATGGAAAGCACCAATGTCTTTTCCATTCCAGAATGTATATTGGGCTAGGAACTACTCACACAGATAACATACCCAACTCATATAGCAGGAAAATTGCAGTAACCAACATGCCTGCTGTGGAGATTGTAAGGATTCACTTACTTGTGCAGTAAAAGCCTAATATTGCCATGTGCATTTTGTAGTCCACTTGTAAAGAGCTGCGTACATTAAGTGGAAAAAAACTAAGGTTTTGTGCACATATAGGGACATAGGAGCAGGAGAAGGCCATTCAGCCCTTCAAGCCTGCTCCACCATTCAACATGATCAGAGATGCGTTTCCTCTGGGTTCTCCTGTTTCCTCCCACACTCCAAAGATGTGCGGGTTAGGTGGATTGGCCATGCTAAACTGCCCCTTAATTCAGAGGGACTAGCAGGTTAAATACGTGGTATTAAGGGGATAGGGCTGGGTGGGATTGCTGTCGGTGCAGGTTTGATGGGCCGAATGGCCTCATCCTGCACTGTATGGATTCTATAATCCACTTCAATGCCCTTTTCCCCACACTATCCCAATAACCATTTACGTCATTGGCCACATGGCCACAGAAGTACTCGTATGTGTACAGTAGCACTCACCTGCTACATCTGTAGCCACAAGAACAGGAATTGACTTCTTCTTAAAGTCAGAGATGACTTTGTTTCTTTCGCTCTGATCCATATCACCGTGTAACAGCCCAGCAGTGTAACCCTCCTGGTTTAGATTGGCAGCAAGTTCATCGCTGTTAGCCTTCTTGGTCACAAAGATAAGAACACTGCCTCTCGATGTCAACTCTACCAGTCTCCTCGTGAGCCAGTTCCACTTGTCAGGGCCAGCCACGAGAATCTCCACAATCTGAGTAATATCCTCATTTGCCTAAAACAAGGTGCACAAAGTATGGTGAAAAGGTTGGTGATCTGCAAGCACAAAGGGGTCATGTGATAATAGGATGTACTAGTAATAACATAAATATGACTGCACACATAATATTCAAGGATAAAATGACTCTAATATCTCTCATATCATATTCATTTATTTGTTATCAATTCATTCCTTTTGTTACAAATGACCATGTATTTTGTATTTTTACCATTTTTTCCTACTTCAACCTTATTTGTTGGTGCAGTCTTATGTTCTACCTTTCCTGCCACATTCTTATCATTACTCACATCACAATTAATGGAGAGGAGAAAGGTACAATTTAAAGTAGAACTTCTAAATTGGAACAGGGTTGATCTCAATGGCATGAGGTGAGAGATCTAGTCAGAATAAAATGGAGCCAAAGACCAAGAGGAAAAGCTGTAACAGAACAATGAGGGATCTTTAAGGAGAACATGTTTTGGGTACAGACTGGACATGCTCCAACAAGGCATTACTGCATTTACTTTTAATAGGAAATCAAGCTCAGTTCAACAGTAAGGTGCCCCATTACCTCGCCGATGTCTCCCTGTACAACTCGAATAGGATCAATGAGAATGTCTCGAGCCAGCCTCTCGATCTTCTTCCGGAAAGTAGCACTGAAGAGCAGAGCTGTAAGACAATCCATATGAGAAAACAGCAGCAAGGTACCAATCAAATCTACCGCAGATACTGAAATATCTCCCGCATTTGTTTTAATCTCAAGTATATTAGTGTGTTGGATTATGGGGAGAGGTCAGTATACAGGCTTGCCTGCTTTGAAAGGAGGTGATATCAGAGGTAAATGCGATGCTAAGCTGAACGGAAGAGTGTAATTCCAAGGACTGTTTAAGGTATGACACTGACTGCAAACTCCAGCTATAAACTGGTGAAGAGTTCCAGATATGCAGAGACGGGCCGGTATCTGAAATGGTGTCAGGATGGGATACTGAAGGCAAATACTCTGGGATCATTCAAGAGGTACTGAAACAACATGATGGGGCAATGTAGGGTTCTATGGCAGCGTGAGCCAAATGACCTCCCTCACATGTATTTATCTTTGCGAAAGCAGGATCTAGCGAGCTTATCAATCAGCCTTTCACCGATTCATAATTCTCAAAGGTAATTAGGGATGTGCAATAAATGCAGGCTTTGCCAAAGAAATTCACATTCCATGAGAGAATTTAAAATACTCTATATAATTTAAATTTCATTGGTATAGCATTAGAAAAATTGTACCATATATTAGTTTAGTACATATAACTTGAAAACACACTCTTTTGATCACAAGTCTGGGGAGGCAGTGGGGTAGTGGTATTGTCGCTGGACTAGTAATCCAGTGACCCAGGGTAGTGCTCGGGGACCTGGGTTCAAATCCCATCATGGCAGATGGCGAAATCTGAATGCAATACAAATCTGGAATTAAAAGTCTAATGATGACCATGAAGCCATTTTCATTGTCGTAAAAACCCATCTAGTTCACGAATGCTCTTTAGGGAAGGAAATTTGCCTTCCTTCATGGTCAGACCTACATGTGACTCCAGACCCACAGCAAATGCCATCAGGGATGAGCAATTAACACTGGCCCCCAGCCAACAACACTCATATCCCATGAACAAATTTTTTTTTAAAATCACCCAGCACTACTACATATCTGCCCTGCTGTTTACAGCTATCTGGGTGGTGAGGCTGCCTGATACTGCATCTCCAACAACACAAGTCTCAGCCTTTGCGTAGCATCTTTTGCAAAAAAACCATTCTCAGGATGTCGACACTGCTGACAAGGTCAGCGTGCATTGCTCACCCCCAGATGCCTGATGAAAGTGCTATTGGGCTTCTTCTTAAATTATTGTATGAAAGAAAGCACAAAGATTTGCTGGGTCACTTCAGATGGCAGTGAAGAGTTAACCACTTCAATGTGGTATCGAAGTCACTTTTGGGTCAAGTAACCTCAATTTTACCCTCCACTTTTTGTAATTCACAAACACCTCTGTGTTCCACAACCAGAAACCAAATGAAGCTGGTAATAAAATTATCATGTGGAGATGCCGGCGTTGGACTGGGGTAAGCACAGTAAGAAGTCTCACAACACCAGGTTAAAGTCCAACAGGTTTATTTGGTAGCAAATACCATAAGCTTTCGGAGCAATGCTCCTTCGTCAGATGGAGCCATCTGACGAAGGAGCATTGCTCCGAAAGCTTATGGTATTTGCTACCAAATAAACCTGTTGGACTTTAACCTGGTGTTGTGAGACTTCTTACAATAAAATTATCAGCAGGTCAATGCTAAAAACGATGAGAGCTGGGGACATGAGCTGCTGAATTTATTGAAAAGGGTGACAATGATGTGTAGAGTGGAGTTCACACCAGGTAAGATTGGGAAAGATATCTCTGTCACAGAATGTTTGCAAACATTCAGAACGGAAACCCTGATAACAGCAGCGGAACAAGAAGATGCCACCGCCAACCAAAGGCGAAATACATGGCTGGGTGTGTGGAAAATCCCGCCCAAAAGTGAAGCTGGAAACATAGTTCACCACCTACTGATAATAGCCACATGACAGTCACTCCATTTTGCTGTGTGGTCCAGTGCAATACAATATTTTACATTATGCTGAGTCTGAATTATAATTGGACTCGTACTCGTCCCCTCCATCACCAGCAGCTCATGCATCATTCGGGTTGAACTGCAGTAACTCACCAAGGTTACTTTGACAGAAGTGCCCTCCCCTGAAACTACCACCTACCGAGAAGTGCAAGATCACTATCACAAGTCACATCATCTTCCTAACTTGGACATACATCACCGTCCCTTCGTCAGCTTAGTATCCTGGAATTCCTTGCTAAAACCAATGATGAAGCACCACTAGAAGGACTGCAGCAGATCAAAAAGGCTCACCATAATCACCACATCAGGGCAATTAGGGATGGGTTAGAAATGCTGGCCTTGTTTGAAGATCAAATATTAAACAATTCAGAGGTTACGGAGAAGTAACAGAGCGTCAAGGCACTGCAATACACGTGCTCATTGGAAGTGCTAGGTGCTAGGGCGGCACGGTAGCACAGTGGTTAGCACTGCTGCTTCACAGCTCCAGAGACCTGGGTTCGATTCCCGGCTTGGGTCACTGTCTATGTGGAGTTTGCACATTCTCCTCGTGTCTGCGTGGGTTTCCTCCGGGTGCTCCGGTTTCCTCCCAGTCCAAAGATGTGCGGGTTAGGTTGATTGGCTATGCTAAAAATTGCCCTGTGTGTCCTGAGATGTGTAGGTTAGAGGGATTAGTGGGTAAATATGTAGGGATATGGGGGTAGGGCCTGGGTGGGATTGTGGTCGGTGCAGACTCGATGGGCCGAATGGCCTCTTTCTGTACTGTAGGGTTTCTATGATTCTATGAACTAGATTCATCTAGTCCACCTTCTGCCAACATGCCTGTCGAATGATATAACAAGAATAGGACCATTGACCAATCCTAGCGATCAATCTCAATCAATGAGTTCACAAAAGACCCAGACGAGATGTAGAAAATACCTGTAGTGGCGTGCCCTGGGAATCATAGGTCCGGAGATACCAGTTCCTCCCAGGTAAGCTATACTTAGAACATGGAATTTTTCTAATTACTCAAGCCATATCCTAAAATGTTGCTTTTTTTCCTGAAAGAAATCTAGTTTCAATTGGAATGAATTTGGGGCAGCACGGTGGCACAGCGGTTGGCACTGCTGCCTCACAGCGCAGAATGTTACATAGTTGAAAACCTGCTCACACAAAATACTGTGTCTGCAGATTAGTTTTGAATTCTATCCCTTCCCATAAAGGAGTTGGAACTATTTGATGCCACTGAACGCATAATTGCCTGCCTTTCTCCAACATAATGACTGCTATAAACTGTAAACTTCAGTTGAATTCACACAGGTCACGCAATAAGGAATACAATAAAACATCATCGCTTACTCTGTCTGTCTGGACGGACATGATTTGCTAAGGATCGGACCTGATATTCTGTAAAAGATAAAGAAATTGCCATTAAAGATACTATAGCATGACATACACTCATTACTTTGCCCTCATTCAGTTAGTTAACACTCATCTAGGCATTAACGAGCCTAGAAATGAAAATATTAATTTTATTGTTGCAACGAAGACTCAGCTGGAGCAAGGTTGTATAGGTGAAGTGCTAATGTGCATGCGTGCCATTAATGGGAGACACAGGAGGAATAATTTGAGAAGATAATTTAAGAATATAATTTGTACAACACAAAAGGAGCCCAGTCACCCGAGCACTGCTCTACTGGCTCTGTGAAAAATCTATCCTTTTAAATCTAACAAGAATACTGGCGTGACATTAAAAGAATATTGTAAGCATCAAGATGCAAATATACCAGAGGCCACCATGCTAAATCAGCCGAATCAAATAAAACTATGATTATACTGTTGATCTTTTACCAAAGCCCATGTCAAACATTCTGTCAGCTTCATCAAACACCAAGTACGTCACTCTCTGGAGATTGGTGGCTTTCTTTTTCACGTGGTCTATCAATCGACCCTGGGGAGAAAGAGCAACAAGCAACATCCAACAATTTGTTTAGTTGTTTACATGGACACCAAGCACTTACGCACACTGTTCAAAGAAAATTTTATATTCAAGCACGAGGAACCTCTGGTGCATGTTTTGTGGCAGCTTTTATTCTTGGAATATTAATATGATTGGGATTTCAAAAACAATTTCTTAATTAATTGTATATTACTGACACTCAAATTGGAGATTAAAAAAATGTCCTCTATATGTTCTGAATAACCCAGCAAGAACCACTTAACCGAATGACAAAATAGAAGGAAAATGGTCAAAAGAATTCTCAATTCAGCACAGAGATTCAGGGGGGGTTTCTAAATGTTCAGAGAGTTGTGGAGACTCCACAGTTTATTCAAAATGACACTCGGAACCCAAATGTCCTTCCCCCCCCCCCCCACAGATCCTATTTCTGCTGGTAGGGGAAGGAGGGCAGGAAATAGCTCTCACATTGGGGAAACACAAACACAGCAGGGTCATTTAAACTCAGTGCTGAGTTCAAACAGACCCCACCTTCACTGGACTGAGGACCTTATCTCGTGATGTGCGCTCACATCTGGGACAAATTTGCTGCTCTGCTGGAGGTGCCATCTTTTGGATGAGACATTTAAGCAAGGCCCCATCTTCCCCCTCAAGCAGATGTAACAGATCCCATGGCACGGTCTCGAAGAACAACAGAGGAATCACCCCTGGTGTCCTGGCCAAAATGCTCTTACTCAATTAGACAAAAAGGAATTGCCTGGTCATTATCACATTGCTGTTTGTAGGAGCTTGCCACCTTCAAATTGACTCCTGTGTTTCCTGTGTTACAGTAACCATAGTTCAAAAGTATTTCTTTGACTATAAAGTGCTTTTGGACATGCTGTGCTCGTGAAAATGCATTTATAAATGCAAGTCTTTTTTTTCTTAGCAAATTTGAAAGTATTTTGAAATTCTAGTTTTTAAGACTTCCTTTGGAGATTTTTAAATATGGTCTAATCAGCTGATCTTCAGTATTAACATTCCGCTGTTAAAAGCTATTATAGATATTTCACTTTACAAACTGTTGCACTGTACAACACAGATTTCGATAGTGGCATCAATTTTGACATTAATTCCTTGTATCTACTATTTTGGAAAACATTCTGTTAACAAGTCACTGAAGATTCTACATTTTTTTGTACTGACCGGTGTGCAAACGACGATCTCTGCCCCTTCTTGCAGAGCCTTTGCCTGTTCCCACATGCTGCCTCCACCATACACGGCCACTGACCTCAGGTTGTAGGCCTTTCCAAACTTCCGACACTCAGAATGAATCTGTATATTACAGGAAGCGAGTGTAAACATATGGGGAGACTTGCAGCAAATGTATCATGCAAAATGCATTTAGCGATGAGACACCATAATGTGGAGTGGCTGTGACAGTAACTGTCATACTTGCGTTATCAAATAGAATAGTCAACCTCCAGTTGATAAGTAAAAGAAAAATATAACAAGCCAAAGTGGAAGGCTTCAACGTGAGGACCAATTCAGATTCAGTACAAATCGACAAGGAATGTGCCACTGGATAATTAAATCTAGCTTTACTCCTAGTTATGACATGGAGCAGTGTAAAAGATCATCTCCACCAATACAAGCTAAGATTAAGGCTACAAAAATGCTGGGAATACTCAGCAAGTCTGGCAGTATCTCTGGAGAGAGAAACAGAGTAAACGTTTCAGGTCTGTTGATGAAACATAAACTCTGTTTCTCTCTCCATAGAGATGGCTGAGTATCTTCATCATTTTCTGGCCAAATCCACCTCAATTTTGAGTTAGCTAGCAACACCAAATGTCACAAGAGGGACTACAGCAAGAGCAGAGAGAACTGGCATATAGATGTATATATCATTGAAGGTGGCAGGACAGATGGAGAAAGCAGTTAATAAAGCATATAATATTCTGGGCTTTATCAATAGGAGCATAAAGTTCAAGAGCAAGGAGGTTATGCTGAACTTATAACAAGCCACTAGTCACAACACAGCTGGAATATTGTGTACAGTCCTGGGTGCCACATGATAGAAAAGGTGTGATCACATTGGAGAGAGTGTAGAAGAGGTTTACGAGAATGATTCCAGGGATGAGAAACTTCAGTCATGTGGATAGATCGGAGAGGTTGAGACTGTTCTCCTTGGAGAGGAGATATGATATAGATGTTCAAAATCATGAGGGGCTGGATAGAGAGAAACTGTTCCCGATCATAAAAGGATTAAGAACGAGAGGGCACAGATTTAAATGTTTTGCAAAAGAAGTAAACATGATGTGAGAAAAACTTTTCCACAAGGGGTTGGGGTCTGAAATGCAAAGTCGAGGCATTCATGAGGACATTAGATCATTACCTGAATAGAAACAATATGTAGGGGTACGGGGAAAAGGCAGGAGAATGGCACTAAGTCGTAACGTTCATTGGAGAGCCAGTGCAGATGCGATATGCCAAATGGCCTCCTTCTGCACCATCACAATTCGATGATTCATGGCACCTCAGAGCTTGTTATAACCATTATCTTGCCTGTTGATTGATATAGTCATTTTAACAACTCGGCTACACTAATCTTTCATTTATTTGTATTTGTCATTCGCTAAGGAGTTATATGCAACAATCACCAACCCTGACAAAATCTAACCGAAAGAGCGCACAAGAAACAACACTTTTCACTCTATACTC
Organism: Mustelus asterias; assembly: GCF_964213995.1. Taxonomy (NCBI): domain Eukaryota; kingdom Metazoa; phylum Chordata; class Chondrichthyes; order Carcharhiniformes; family Triakidae; genus Mustelus; species Mustelus asterias. The sequence goes on along the minus strand of NC_135811.1, from coordinate 69,901,557 downwards.
ATACATGTGACAATAATAAATCAAATCAAATCTGATTAACTAAGGAACAGATTCATTACACAATCTGTCCCCATATAATGGGTGCACTTCGCTCATAAAATTTCTAAATATTGTCCCTAGCAGGAAAACCAGCGAGTTCCCACTGAGAGGGTCGGTACAACTCAACTCCACTTTGAAATTTGTTTGGAGCCTGGGGAGATTCTAACCGCATTCTCCCACACTTGGAACCTTTTTGGAGTGGAGACCTAAAGAGGCCAGCAAGGTCGGCTCCTCAGAGATCTCAAAGTGAAGTTGAAGGTCCCCCTCACCCACCATGGCCATTGCGACCCCCAGCAAACATGGTGAACACCCACAACCCTAGAGAGACAATCTTCTCCCCATCACTAAATGTCCCCTAACCCACACAGGCATGAGGGTGAGCTGGCACCCTCCCATCCACTATTCATCTGGCATGCCAGCACCAGGCACTGGAGCATCCCCCCCCCACCCTCCCCCCAACCGAGGCCACTATCTGTGTCCCTCTACTCCCTGCCTAATCCTGTATATGTCAAGATGCCTCTTAAACATTAATACTGTATTTGCTTCTACCACCTCCTCTGGCAGTGCATTCCAGGCACTTATCACCCTGTGTGTAAAACAACCTGCCTCTCACATCTCCTTTAAACTTTCTCCTTAAACCGATGTCTCCTAGTAATTAACATTTTTATCCTGGGACAAAGACTCCGACTATCCATTCTATCTCAATTGTGTAAAATTGTGTCAAATCACCCCTCAGCCTTCAACCGAAAACAATTCATGTTTTCCCAATCTCTCCTCATAGCTAATACCCTCCACATCAGGCAACATCCTGGTAAACCTTTTCTGTACCCTGTCCAAAGCCTCCACGTCCTTCTGGTAGTTGGCAACCAGAACTGTACACAATATTCCAAATGTGGCCAAACCAAAGTTCTATACAGCTTCACCATGACTTGCCAATTTTTATACTCTGTGTCTTGACTGATGAAGGCAAGCATGTCAAACACCTTTTTGACCACCTTATCCACTTGTGTTGCCACTTTCAGGGAGCTGTGGACCTGTATGCCTAGATCCCTCTGTATGTTACGCAATCTGCGCATGAGTGTGCAGGGCCGGAGAATCCCCCTTTTTCTAAGTCATGCAAGAATCAGAGGGGGTAGATTTCTTTCTGCTTTTTATTCAGGTTAAATCTAAATTAATGACCATTTTAAAATGGTTCCAAAATTATGGAAAGCACAACATTTGAAAAAGTACAATGAATTTGGTCGAGAACAACACTACCTCTGGTCACTGGTTCCAAAGTTTAAAAATTAAACAGCATTGACCAGAGCTTACTCTTTTGGTACATGTTAAAACAGATTAGTTCTATGGTGGTGAAAAGGAACATGGGACCAGGGCAGCATATAAGATTAGGACTACTGCTCATGTAGAGGATAAACACCAGCAAGGATTGGTTTTTCTGTTACAATGTCTCGGTAATTCTCCAAGTAGACATAAATGCTTCTCCCCTTAAAATTCATGGTAGCATGGCTGTTAGCAAATGAGAAAGTGTGGACAGATTCACTAGGAATAATACCATAAATAGTAGAAATACATAGCAGGTCAACAGCATCTGTGCAGAAAACAGACCAAATTAATGGGCTGGATTTGACTGCAGGCTTCGTGATCCTGATGTTGGGACCAAATTGGGGCGCCAAGCAGCATCGTCAGAAGCACATCCACAGGCATAATTTTCCCAGAGAAGGCCTCCTAAATGTCCCCTTGGAGGACAATGTCTTATTATTAATCTTGATATGGAGGTGCCCTCTGAAAAAGCAAACATTCAACAAAAAATAAACTTTGCCCACAGCTGACAGGCCATTACTGCTGAGGGGTAACCCTCCACAGGATGGTAGCAGGGTTATGACCCTTGCAGCCCAGCGGATCCATGATGGGTTCTTTGAAGGATGCACCTGCGGACCTACTCCCCCAGCCTGCCTCCATGTAGCCTTCTAGTTACAGGCTCCAGCCACATTGAGGGCCTGACTATTATCTGGAAAATCCAAGAAGAGTGCCCTCAATTGGCATTTGAATTGACTGAATTAGATAGCAGCCATTTGTGGTATAGCTGCACCCCCAGAAACCTCTTCCCTGAAAACAAATGGGGCCAGGCGCAGGAACATGGCAGCAGGCCAGCACTCAGGCTGCATGAGAAATTGCTGATATCTTCGCCTCCACCTTTTTTTGGCAAAATCCAGCCATTATTCCAGGCTGGACCCTTCATCGGAACAGAGGCTAACCTGCCTGCTCCCTCCAGACTGTTTTATATTTCCAATATTGTTAACTTTTGCTTTAACTGATTGCAATCCTTATCTCAATTCAGGCATTCCTGCTGCAGGTTCAGTGATATGAAGGATTTTTTAAAAAGCCTGAACATTCAAAGGAAGAGCTTTAAAGCCTAAGGAACAATCACTTCATCAAAGATTTTTAATTTAACTTTGAGGAGCCGACTCCAAAGACATTATGATTTACTCTGTTTCTAAATCAGTGCTGCCCTGGTTGTCAGCTGCTTTCATGGATTAGCATCGTGCACTGTACCTGTTGGCAGAGTTCTCTGGTTGGGCAAACAATCACACCAATAGGCCCATCCCCGGGCTCCAGCTCCTTCTGATCCATGATGTGAATCAGCATCGGCCAGATGAAGGCTGCAGTTTTACCGCTCCCAGTTTTGGCGATTCCAATCATGTCTCTCCCACTCAGCGCAATGGGGACACCCTGCATTCAAACAAACATACATGATGAGCACAGTGCATTTAGCCCTTTCACAACTACCTTACTTTATACCAATCTAAATAATTCACGGCTTTTTTGTAAATTTTGTGTACATGTATTTGTGCTGGTAAATTAAACACTTTCTATTTTAGGCTTCTGGTGTTTGCATCAAGCACGGGTGGAACATAGAGCGAAGGAAACTTTGTTCTGTGTTCTATGTCAATGATATGCCTCAGCCCAATTTTAAAAGCAGCCCCTTATTGCACCATTTCTGACACCAGTATATCCAGTGGCCTCACTGCTCATTTTGTTTCAGTTAGTACCAAATTAGAGGCAGCATTAGTCCTGAGCTCAGACCATTGAGGATGAGGAAAACACGGTGACAAAAGCTTCTTTTCAGGCAAACCAATACAAGGAGGAAGCATACGGAAAAATCAAAATAAAAGAAATGCAACATAAACAATGGACGTTTTCTCAACTAAATCACACTGTTATCATTGGTTAGAAGATATTCTATATATGGGGTTCCTATTGGTCACAAAAGGCCTCAAGCATACCGGCAGACATATCACGTTCCCTCTTGGCAATGGCAACTATATCCAGAATGGGATGTTTACAAATGGTGCCCCAATCCGTCAGGAGGTTACTGGTCAGGCAGGTTCTGCCAGTGTGATGTTGTGGGACCTGCCTCGAGGGCTTTTTTGATTAAGTTTCAAAAAAATATGGCGGGCAAAGCCAGCAGTGGAGCCACAGGCTCTCCTGCTTTAGGCAACACCTAGTCAAAAAATGAGACAATTCTAACCTGAATGTGCACAGTAAACTGGGCAGCTCTGTTAAATGGTAAAAGAAATGAAAATCACTGGGTGTTCAAAAAAGAATGTAATGTGAGACACTCCATTGTGGCAAGAGCTCTACTGTCCACAAGAGACAGTCCTAGACAAAATTAACAAAAACAGCTTTAAAAAAAATGCAAAAAATAGCATACACATGAAGATCAGCAAAGGGTGATAAAACTGCAGTTGGAACCACAAAAAGAGTGTATGAAAAGAAATTTGCAAGGCATACCAAAAGCAACACAAACATTTTTACAATGATATTAGGAAAAAGAGGGTGCCAGGTGCTGTAATCATATTTGTCCCTAGTTAGAACAAAGTCCCTTTAAGAGTTTGATCACGTGAAGTACTGTTGACTTCACCAGCAGTTGAGTCGGGCTTATAGTCAGTCTAATCTAAGGGTCTGTAAGACCTTCCCCAATAAAAGCCCTTGCCTGTTTCATACCTTGTTGGGCCGCAGCTTCTCTTTTTAAATACCATAAAAAACTGGCGACGAGGTGGCTGAATCCACACTGCAAATACTCGGGGAAAAAAACTGCAGAAATCCGGTGAATTAAGAAAAATCATTGACCAATGCTGCAGCCTTTCAAAAAAGATTAAGACAAAAATATCGCCACACCAAAGCTGATGACAGAGGAGTGTCAAATAACAGCAGCAGCCATCAAAGAAATCGGAATTTAAACAAAGATTTCAAAAGAAAACAGCATAAAAAATGCTGCCACGTGCTCTGCTCGGGAATATTCTGGAATGGTTAAAAGCAAAATACCGTGGATGCAGGAATCTGAAACAAAAACAGAAAATGCTGGAAAATTTCAGCAGGTCTGACAGGATCTGTGGGGAGAGAATGGAGCCAACGTTTCGAATCTGACGAAAGGTCATCCAGAAGTGTGTTCTGGAACAGTGTCTGGAACGATGCTCCCTCTACTGTGAGTAGCAAGAATTGCAACAATTGAGAACTAGGGGAAGGAACAAGAGCTCAGGGTTCGTTTGAAAAAAAAAGCAAAGGTTGTATTAAAAACTTTGTGGCATATTTGTGCTTACACAGGGCTTCCTATATTAAAATAGCATATGTTTTTGGCACTGTGGGACATTTGATGGAAATTCTGAATGGTGGAACTCATACACTCAAAGATTCGAATACTTGTCCAGAAGAACAAAATTCTGGTCGACATTTTACTCCCAACTATTTTGAGCACAATGGAGGGGGAAAACTTTCCAACATCTGGACAGACATGTGGGTATGAGAGCAGGATCGTGTGTTAAAATGGCAAGCAACCGGAAGGTCAGGGTCCTGATAACACATGGACCTTAAATCTGTGTTCCCCTATTCCTTGTATTAGAAGCCAGTGGGAAAAGGCTTTTCTTGAGCAAACCTGTCATGCATACCGACATTAAATCTCCCTTCGATCTCCTTTTCTCCATGGGGAACAACACTTGCTTCTCCATAGAACCATAGAAAATTACAGCTCAGAAACAGGCCTTTTGGCCCTTCTTGTCTGTGCCGAACCATTTTTTGCCTAGTCCCACTGACCTGCACTTGGACCATATTCCTCCACACCCCTCTCATCCATGAACCCGTCCAAGTTTTTCTTAAATGTTAAAAGTGACCCCGCATTTACCACATTATCCAGCAGCTCATTCCACACTCCCACCACTCTCTGCGTGAAGAAGCCCCCCCTAATATTCCCTTTAAACTTTTCTCCTTTCACCCTTAACCCATGCCCTCTGGTTTTTTTCTTCCCGAGCCTCAGCGGAAAAAGCCTGCTTGCATTCACTCTATCTATACCTATCAAAATCTTATACACCTCTATCAAATCTCCCCTCAATCTTCTAAGCTCCAGGGAATAAAGTCCCAACCTATTCAATCTCTCTCTGTAACTCAGCTTCTCAAGTCCCGGCAACATCCTTGTGAACCTTCTCTGCACTCTTTCAACCTTATTTACATCCTTCCTGTGACTAGGTGACCAAAACTGTGCACAATACTCCAAATTCGGCCTCACCAATGCCTTATATAACCTTACCATAACACTCCAACTCTTATACTTGATACTCCGATTTATAAAGGCCAATGTACCAAAGGCACTCTTTACGACCCTATCCACCTGTGACGTCACTTTTAGGGAATTCTGTACCTGTATTCCCAGATCCCTCTGTTCAACTGCACTCTTCAGGGTCCTACCATTTACCCTGTACGTTCTACTTTGGTTTGTCCTTCCAATGTGCAATATCTCACACTTGTCTGCGTTAAATTCCATTTGCCATTTTTCAGCCCATTTTTCTAGTTGGTCCAAATCCCTCTGCAAGCTTTGAAAACCTTCCTCACTGTCCACTACACCTCCAATCTTTGTATCATCAGCAAACTTGCTGATCCAATTTACCACATTATCATCCAGATCATTGATACAGATGACAAACAACAATGGACCCAACACCGAACTCTGCAACACACCACTAGTCACAGGCCTCAACTCAGAGATGCAATCCTTCACAACCACACTCTGGCTTCTTCCATTGAGCCAGTGTCTAATCCAATTTACTACCTCCCCATGTATACCTAGCGACTGAACCTTCCTAACTAACCTCCCATGAGGGACCTTGTCAAAGGCCTTGCTGAAATCCAGGTAGACAACATCCACCGCCTTCCCTTCATCCACTTTCCTGGTAACCTCCTCGAAAAACTCTAATAGATTGGTCAAACATGACCTACCACGCACAAAGCCATGTTGACTCTCCCTGATAAGTCCCTGTCTATCCAAATATTTGTAGATCCTATCCCATATCACACCTTCCAATAACTTGCCCACCACCGACGTCAAACTTACTGGCCTATAATTTCCCGGATTTCTTTTGGAACCTTTTTTAAACAACGGAACAACATGAGCCACCCTCCAATCATCCGGCACCTCCCCCGTGAATACTGACATTTTAAATATGTCTGCCAGGGCCCCTGCAAGTTCAACACTAGCTTCCCTCAAGGTCCGTGGGAATACCCTGTCTGGTCCTGGGGATTTATCCACTCTGATTTGCCTCAAGACAGCGAGCACCTCCTCCCCTTTAATCTGTAAAGGTTCCATGACCTCTCTACCTGTTTGCCCTATTTCCGTAGACTCCATGCCCATTTCCTCAGTAAATACGGATGCAAAAAAAACATTTAGTATCTCCCCCATCTCTTTTGGTTCCATACACAGTCTACCACTCTGGTCTTCAAGAGGACCAATTTTATCCCTCACTATCCTTTTGCTTCGGAGCCTTAAGCCCCTCACCTGAAGAAGGGGCTTAAGGCTCCGAAAGCTTGTGGCTTTTGCTACCAAATAAACCTGTTGGACTTTAACCTGGTGTTGTTAAACTTCTTACCCTCTCAAGAAACCAGACATCTTCCTAAAATGTTATGACCAGAACTGGACACAATACCCGAGTTGTGACCTAAGCAGAGCTTCATAAATGTTCAGCATAACGCCCCTGCTTTTGTATTTGATACCTTTATTTATGAAGCTGAAGATCCCATATGCTTTGCCAATATGTCTTGCCACCATCAAAGATGAATGCACATGCAGCCCCAGGTTCCCCTTTCTTTGCACGCTCTTTAAAACTGGGCTATTTAGTCTATATCACTTCTCCCGATCCCGTCAAAATGCATCAACTCATATTTAATATTAATTTCCACTTGTCTACCCATTCTACTAGCCTATCTACGCACTGCAGCAGACGATTCATATCAACTTCATTGTTTGTCTCTCCAAGTTTAGTATTAATCTGCAAATTTTGAATTTTTACCCTATATTCCAAGAACCAAGTCATTTATAGGCACCTAAAAAATATAAAAATGGAAATGAGATCCATCCATAGTATTTGTAACCTTAGGTATTTTAACAATCCTGTGTAGGCAGAGGACAATGTATATGAAATGCCCAGGCTCTTACCTGACACTGTATTGGCGTCGGCTGTGTATATTCTGACTTTCGGATCTGGTGCATTAACTGCTCATCAAAGCCGAAGTGAGCAAAACTACTGCAAGGTTTCGGAGGATCCGCACCAGAGATCTGTGGAGGGAGACACTCTGTTATGTTAAATACTGGTCAAATTACGTGTATTGCAAACAAATTCAGAATTTAGAAGGACTGCTTTTGTGCTCTTGATGATATTTTCCTCAATTGCATGTTTGTCAGCATGTTACATTTCCATAAGCTGTGGAATTTGTACAGTTAAAACACTGAAACGCCAATTCTAGCAAGACAACAAACTATGCAACTAACTGAGTAGAGGTATTATTGCAAACATGTACCTGTGAAGGATGCCAAAGACCAGGCATGAGCTATCAAGGCAGAGTCATCAGCTCTCTGCTAACAATGGAAACTACATTTAAAAAGAATTCACTGTGGTGCAGTTCTATTGCGCTGTGTGCAAAGCATGAAGAAACCTGAAGGTGGCCTTTCATACTTTAACCTAATTCTGATATAAAGTGTATTTGTTACAGTCAAAAGCATTTTAATCAACATAAACTTAGTGTTGATAAAGCACAAAGAACTGTACAGCACAGGAACAGGCCCTTCGGCCCTCCAAGCCTGCGCTGATCATGATGCCTGCCTAAACTAAAACCGTATGCACTTACGGAGCCCGTATCCTTCCATTCCCATCCTATTCATGTATTCGTCTAGATGTCCCTTAATTGCCGCGATTAAACCTGCTCTCACCACTTCCCCAGGCAGCGCGTTCCAGGCAGTCACCACCCTCTGTGTAAAAAAACTTGCCTCACACATCTCCTCTAAACTTTTCCCCACGCACCTAAACCCATGTCCCCTTTTCAACCCTAGGAAAGAGCATCTGACTATCCACTCTGTCCATGCCACTCATAATCTTGCAAACCTCCATCAGGTCACCCCCTCAACCTCTCATTCCAGTGAGAACAAACTGAGTTTATCCAACCTCTCCTCATAGCTAATACCCTCCATACCAAGCAACATCCTGGTAAACCTCTTCTGTACCCTTTCCAAAGCATCTACATCCTGCTGGTAGTGTGGCGACCAGAATTGTACACAATATTCCAAATGAGGCCCAACTAAGGTTCTGTACAGCTGCAGCATGACCTGCCGATTTTTATACTCAATGCCCCGACTGATGAAGGCAAGCATGCTGTATGCCTTCTTGACTATCTTATTCACCTGCGTTGCCACTTTCAGTGATCGGTGAACATGTACGCCCAAATCTCTCTGCCTGTCAATACTCCTAAGGGTTCCACCATTTACTGTACAATTCCTACATGCATTGGACCTTCCAAAATGCATTATCTCACATTTGTCCGGATTAAACTCCATCTGCCATTTCTCAGCTCCAGTCTCCAACCGGTCTATATCTTGCTGTATCCTCTGACAATCCTCTTCAGTATCTGCAACTCCACAATTTTTGTGCCGTCTGTGAACTTACTAATCAGATCAGCTACATTTTCCTCCAAATCATTTATATATACTACGAACATAAAGGTCCCAGAACCAATCCCTGTGAAACACCGCTACTCACAGCCTTCCATTCAGAAAAGCATCCCTCTACTGCTACCCTCTGTCTTCAATGCCCAAGCGAATTCTGTATCCATCTTGCCAGCTCTCCTCTGATCCTGTGCGACTTCACCTTTCATACCAGTCTACCACAAGGTACCTTGTCAAAGGCTTTACTGAAGTCCATGTATACAGCATCCACTGCCTTTCCCTCATCTATCATCTTCGCCACTTCCTCAAAAAACTCGATCACGTTAGTGAGGCACGACCTCCCCATCACAAAACCATTCTGTCTCTCACTGATAAGTCCATTTGTTTCCAAATGAGAGTAAATCTTGTCCCTAAGAATCTTTTCTAATAATTTCCCCACCACTGATGTAAAGTTCACCGGCCTATAATTTCCTGGATTATCCCTGCTGCATTTCTTAAACAAAGGAACAACATTGGCTATCCTCCAGTCCTCTGGAACTTCACCTGTAGCCAATGAGGATACAAAGATTTCTGTCAAGGTCCCAGCAATTTCCTCCCTCAGTATTCAAGATAGATCCCATCAGGCCCTGGGGACTTATTTTCTTTAATGCTTTTTAAGACACCTAACACCTCTTCCTTTTTTAATATCAACATGACCCAGAGTATCTACACACCCCACCCTAGGTTCCTCATCCATCAAGTTCCTCTCTTTGGTGAATACTGAGACAAAGTATTCATTTAGTATCTCGCCCATTTCCTCTAGTTCCATGCATAATTTCCCTCCACTATCCTTGAGTGGACCAACTCTTTCTCTGGCTACCCTCTTGCTCTTTACATATAAAATGCCGTAGGATTTTCCTTAATCCTGTTTGCCAAGGGCTTTTCGTGACCCCTTTTAGCCCTTCTAACTCCTTCCTCCTTTCTTTCTATTTTTCAAGGGCTTCATCTGTCCTAAGCCTTTTAGACCTTACAAATGCTTCCTTTTCCTTTTTGACAAGGCTCATAATATCCATCGTTATCCAGGGTTCCCGATACTTGCCATACTTATTCTTCATCCTCACAGGTACATGCCAGTCCTGAATTCTATTTAAAAGATTCCCACACATCGGATGTTGATTTACCCTCAAACAGCCTCACCCAATCTACTCTCTCCGGATCCTGCTTAAAGTGGTTAATAGTTAGTCTTCCCCCAATTTAACACCTTCGCCCGAGGACCACGCTTGTCCTTATCCAAAAGCACCTTAAAACTTAGGGAATTATGATCACCGTCCCCAAAATGCTCTCCTATAGAATCTTTGATCACCTGCCCGGGCTCATTCCTCAATACCAGGTTTAATATGGCTCCTTCCCAAGTTGGGCTGTTTACATATTGTTTCAAGAAACCCTCCTGGACGCTCCTTATAAATTCTGCCCCATCCAAGCCCCTGGCAGTAAGCGAGTCCCAGTCAATATAGGGAAAGTTAAAATCACCCACCACAACCCTGTTGTTTTTGCATCTTTCCAAAATCTGTCTGCATATAGAACATAGGAAAAATACAGCACAAACAGGCCCTTCGGCCCACAAGTTGCGCCGGTCATGTCCCTAGGCTTATATATAGGCTTACCTATAACCCTCAATCCTATTAAGTCCCATGTACTCATCCGGGAGTCTCTTAAAAGACCCTATCGAGTTTGCCTCCACCACCACTGATGGCAGCCGATTCCACTCACCCACCACCCTCTTTGTGAAAAACTTCCCCCTAACATTTCCCCTGTACCTACTCCCCAGCACCTTAAACCTGCGTCCTCTCGTAGCAGACATTTTAGCCCTGGGAAAAAGCCTCCGAGAATCCACCCGATCTATACCTCTCAACATCTTGTACACCTCTATCAGGTCACCTCTCATCCTTCGTCTCTCCAAGGAGAAAAGACCGAGCTCCCTCAACCTATTCTCATAAGGCATGCCAACCAATCCAGGCAACATCCTTGTAAATCTTCTCTGCACCCTTTCAATCATTTCCACATCCCTCCTGTAATGAGGCGACCAGAATTGAGCACAGTACTCCAAGTGGGGTCTGACGAGGGTCTTATAAAGCTGCATCATTATCGCCCGACTCCTAAACTCAATCCCTCGATTAATGAAGGCCAGCACATCATACGCCTTCTTAACCACCTCCTCTACCTGCGAGGCCGATTTAAGAGTCCTATGGACCCGGACCCCAAGGTCCTTCTGATCCTCTACATGCTAAGAGTCTTACCCTTGATATTATACTCCTTCATCCCATTTGACCTGTCAAAATGGACCACTACACATTTATCCGGGTTGAAATCCATCTGCCACTTCTCCGCCCAGTCTTGCATCCTATCTATGTCGCGCTGCAGCTTCTGACATCCCTCCAAACTATCCACAACACCACCAACCTTCCTGTCGTCGGCAAACTTACCAACCCATCCCTCCACTTCCTCATCCAGGTCATTTATGAAAATGACAAACAGCAAGGGTCCCAGAACAGATCCCTGGGGCACTCCACTGGTGACCAACCTCCATTCAAAAAAAGACCCATCTACAACCACTCTCTGCCTTCTGCAGGCAAGCCAGTTCTGGATCCACAAGGCAACATCCCCTTGGATCCCATGCCCTCTCACTTTCTTGAGAAGTCTTGCATGGGGGACCTTATCGAACGCCTTGCTGAAGTCCATGTAAACCACATCTACCGCTTTTCCTTCGTCAATGTGTTTAGTTACATTTTCAAAGAGCTCCACCAGGCTCGTAAGGCACGATTTGCCTTTGACAAAGCCGTGCTGACGTACTTTTGAGCATACTAAACTTTTCTAAATGTTCATAAATCCTGTCCCTCAGGATCTTCTCCATCAACTTACCAACCACTGAAGTTAGACTCACCAGTCGGTAATTTCTTGGGCTATCCCTATTCCCTTTCTTGAATATTGGAACCACATCCGCAATCCTCCAGAACCTCTCCCGTCTCCATCGACGACGCAAAGATCATCGCCAGAGGCTCTGCAATCTCTTCCCTCGCCTCACACAGTAACCTGGGGTACATCCCATCCAGTCCCGGCGACTTATCTATCTTGATGCTATTCAAAATTTCCAACACATTCTCTTTCTTAAATCATAGAAACCCTACAGTACAGAAAGAGGCCATTCGGCCCATCGAGTCTGCACCCATACCCTACCCCCATATCCCTACATATTTACCCACTAATCCCTCTAACCTACACATCTCAGGACACTAAGGGCAATTTTTAGCATGGCCAATCAACCTAACCCACACATCTTTGGACTGTGGGAGGAAACCGGAGCACCCGGAGAAAACCCATGCAGACACGAGGAGAATGTGCAAACTCCACACAGACAGTGACCCAAGCCGGGAATCGAACCCAGGTCCCTGGAGCTGTGAAGCAGCAGTGCTAACCGCTGTGCTACCCATTAATGTCCACATACTCAAACTTTTCAGTCCACCTCAATCCTGTAGTACAACCACCCAGGTCTTTTTCCACCGTGAATACAGAGGCAAAATATTCATTAAGCACCTCTGCTATTTCTTCCGGTTCTGTACAGACTTTCTCACATTCACATTTTATAGGTCCTATTCCTTCACATCTCATCCTTTAACTCTTCACATATTTATAGAAAGCCTTAGGGTTCTCCTTAATTTTACCTGCCAAGGCCTTCTCGTGACCCCTTCTGGCTCTCCTAATTTTTTTCTTAAGTCCCTTCCTACAAGCCGTATACTCATCTAGATCCCTATTATCGCCTAGCTCTCTGAACCTTTTGTACGCTTTCCTTTTCTTTTTGACTAGGTTCAGCGCAGCTTTCGTGCACCACGGTTCCCGTAACCTACCAAAACCTCCCTGTCTCATCGGAACGTTGTCATACAGAACTCCAGACAAGCATTCTTTGAAAATCGGCCACCTTACTTCGGTACTTTTCCTCGAGAATACCTCCTTCCAATTTACGCCTCTAATCTCCTGCCTGATGGCTTCATATTTCCCCTTACTCCAGATAAACACTTTCCTCGCTTGCCTGATCCTATCTCTTTCCAATGCTAGTGTAAAGGAGATAGAGTTATGATCACTATCCCCAAGATGCTCCCCCACTGAGAGATCCGACACCTGTCCAGGCTCATTAGCCAGTACCAGATCGAGTACAGCCTCTCCTCTTGTAGGCTTATCCATATGCTGTGTCAGGAAACCCTCCTGAACACACCTAACAAATTCCTCCCCATCCAAACCCCTTACCCTAGGGATATTCCAATTGATGTTTGGGAAATTAAAGTCTCCCATCACGACAACCCTGTTATTACTACATCTCGATGTGGAGATGCCGGCATTGGACTGGGGTGAACACAGTAAGAAGTCTCACAACGCCAGGTTAAAGTCTAACATGTTTATTTGGTAGCAAATACCATAAGCTTTCGGAGCGCTGCTCCTTCGCCAGATGGAGTGGAAATGTGCTCTCAAACAGGGCACAGAGACACAGAAATCAAGTTACAGAATACTAATTAGAATGCGAATCCCTACAGCCAGCCAGGTCTTAAAGGTACAGACAATGTCGGTGGAGGGAGCATTGGACACAGGTTAAAGAGATGTGTATTGTCTCCAGACAGAACAGCTAGTGAGATTCTGCAAGTCCAGGGGGCAAGCTGTGGGGGTTACTGATAATGTGACATAAATCCAACATCCCGGTTTAGGCTGTCCTCATGTGTGCGGAACTTGGCTATCAGTTTCTGCTCAGCGACTCTGCGCTGTCGTGTGTCGTGACTGTTCTCTTCCTGTGGGGGAGCACTTCAGCAGTCACGGGCATTCAGCCATGGATCTTCAGGTAAGCGTTCTCCAAGGCGGCCTTCACGACACACGACAGTGCAGAGTCGCTGAGCAGAAACTGATAGCCAAGTTCCGCACACATGAGGACGGCCTAAACCGGGATGTTGGATTTATGTCACATTATCAGTAACCTCCACAGCTTGCCCCTTGGACTTGCAGAATCTCACTAGCTGTCCTGTCTGGAGACAATACACATCTCTTTAACCTGTGTCCAATGCTCCCTCCACCCACATTGTCTGTACCTTTAAGACCTGGCTGGCTGTAGGGATTCGCATTCTAATTAGTATTCTGTAACTTGATTTCTGTGTCTCTGTGCCCTGTTTGAGAGCACATTTCCACTCCATCTGACGAAGGAGCAGCACTCCGAAAGCTTATGGTATTTGCTACCAAATAAACCTGTTGGACTTTAACCTGGTGTTGTGAGACTTCTTACTGTATTACTACATCTCTCCAGGATCTGTTTCCCTATCTGCTCCTCAACATCCCTGTTACTATTGGGCGGCCTGTAGAAAACACCCAGCAAAGTTATCGACCCCTTCCCGCACCAAACTTCCACCCACAGAGACTCTGTAGACAACACCTCCACGGCTTCCACCTTCTCTACAGCTGTGACACTATCCCTGATCAGCAGTGCCACTGCCCCCCCTCTTTTGCCTCCCTCTCTGTCCTTTCTGAAACATCTGAAACCCGGCACCTGAAGTATCCAGTCCTGTCCCTGTCCCCAAGTCTCCGTAATGGCCACCACATCACACCTCCAAGCATCAATCCACACTCTAAGGTCATCCACTTTATTCACTACACTCCTGGTGTCAAAATAGACACATCTCAAACCTTTGGTCTGAGCTCTCCCCTTCTCCATCACCCGTCTATTCTCCCTCTTACACTGTGTACAATCCTTCTCCATTTGTGGGCTAACCTCCTCGCTCTCAGTCCCCTCATCACGATTCCCTCCCTCCAACCTTTCTAGTTTAAAGTCTCCCCAGTAGCCTTAGCCAACCTTCCTGCCAGGATATTGGTCCCCCTGGGATTCAAGTGCCACCCGTCTTTATCTGCTCCTCTATCTCCCGCTGGCAGTTGGGAGGCCTGTAATAAACCCCCAACACTGTGACTGCACCTTTAACCAAGATAACGATGATCAGCTAGTGTTTCCCATGAAATTGAGAACAGAAAAGTCAGATCACACACAGGGTGCCCACTTCCCTTATCTTCTTGGATTCTTTCCATAATTTGCTCTTTTTAATTCCCAGGCCTTCACTATTGCCCTTGCCCAATATAAAGAACTAGGCTCAGCTGCAATGTCTCCCGAACCATGTTTTAAAAAATATATATTTGTTCTTGGAATGTTGGTGACACTGCCAGGCAGCATTTATTGATCACCCATAACTGACCTAAAGCACGAAGAAGTGACCACACAATGGGAGTGTTTGTGGGGCAGGGGGAAGGGGGCGGGGGGGGGGGGGGAAGACTATTGGGCAGAGTCGCTGAAGGAAATTAGTGAGCTAGTTAGCTTTTAACAGGATAGTCTGTTTCTGGGGCCAGATTTACTGAACTCAGTTTCACAACTAGACAGAGTGAAATCTGAACATGTGACACATGGTTGTTAGTGCAGTACCAATCACAACAGAGCTTTACCAATTCTCACTGTCACGACCTATTCTAAAAGAAAAGGAAACTGGGGTCCAACTGGTATTGTGGAATAGAACCAACATGTTCAACTCAATCAACTTTATCTTGTTACAAACTTAAATCTGTTTTTTTGAAGTTAATTTGTTCAAAGTGTTCCTTTAACGATGATAAAAGATTTTTTTATATCACAGAATCATAGAATTGCAACAGTGCAGAAGAGGCCTTTCGACCCATCATCTCTGGACAAGCTCTCTGAATGAGCAATTCACTTAGTGCCAGTTTTTTGCCTTTCCCCCGTAACCCTGCACATTCTTCCTCTTCAAATAACAGTCTAATTTCCTTTACAATTCGAGCAGGCTTCAAAATGCAGCTGGCCTTCTGGAAGGTCAAAAGGAAGAATCTGACCACAGAGTGCTTAATTTGATAATAGAAAATGGCAGACGGAAATTCTGCCCAGAGTCAATGGACATCTGGCTGCCTCACCAAATTTTCCGTTCTGCCTGCGATGGACCTCTCACAAGTAGGACTGGAAAATCCCAGCGAATGGTTCTATTCTCCAGCACTGACTTTGCTTCCTGTGACAGACTAAGGAATGTGTTACTGAAAATTTGAGTGACTTTTTGTTCAACCCAAAGTGGAATGCATTGCAAAATGGAGCTGAAATTACATCAGATTAGGAACAACCACATTAGAGCTATATAACAATCTGATCTGAAGCTGTATATAATATACTTCTTTCAAATACTCAAGCCTGCATTATTCTTTATCACACAATGCGATTGTGCAGCGGTTTAATCTGCTGGGCAGCTTCTGGGTTTTTTTATGTTCTATCGCAACATGATCATTCACATGACACCAAACAGGGCAGAGAAAACCTTCTGTAGTTTGATCAAGATCAACCAAGCTTCAACTTCTACATCAACGGGGAAGAGGAGGAGATGGCCGAGACTTCAAGTTTCTAGGTGTTCAGATCACCGACAACCTGTCTTGGTCCCTCCAAACTGACGCTATTGTTAAGAGAGTTCACCAACGCCTCTACTTTCGCAGAAGGTTAAGGAAATTTGGCACGTCAGCTATGACTCTCACCAATTTCTACAGACGTACAATAGAAAGCATCCTTTCCGGATGTACCACAGCTTGGTATGTCTCCTCTCTGACCAAGACCGCAAGCAACTACAAAGGGTTGTGAACGTAGCCCAGATCATCATGCAAACCAGCCTCCCATCCATTGACTCCGTCTACACTTCCCACTGCCTTGGGAAAGCAGCCAGCACAATCAAGGATCCCACGCACCACAGA
Source organism: Mustelus asterias (assembly GCF_964213995.1). NCBI lineage: Eukaryota > Metazoa > Chordata > Chondrichthyes > Carcharhiniformes > Triakidae > Mustelus > Mustelus asterias. The sequence goes on along the minus strand of NC_135811.1, from coordinate 69,884,750 downwards.
CATACTCTTTCCACCTTCTTCCATCAGGAAAAAGATACAAAAGTCTGGAAACACATACCAAACGACTCAAGGACAGCTTATTCCCTGCTGCCATCAGACTTTTGATTGGTCCTATCATCTATTAAGCTGATCATTCTCTTTGAGAGAAAGATCCTACCTGTAACTGCAACACTACATTCTGCACCCTATTCTTTCCTTCTCCCCGATGTACTCTATGAACGATATGTTGTGTACAGTGCGCAAGAAACAATACTTTTTACTGTTCCCAGGTACATGTGACAATAATAAACCAAATCAAACCTTGAGTTCTAAGATTAGGTGCAGACCAAGCTGAAATTTTTAATAAAAATTCAGGATTTTACTAACTGCCTATCATAATAACGCAAAGTATTAGTAGATGAAATTTCATACTTACTCTCAAGTTCAATTTCTGCCGGAGGTCAGCTAATGGTAGGAGTGAAAGTTTCACCAAGTCTTCATGCTCAATGTAGAAATTCTTCTCAAATGGCTGGTACTCAAGCTAAAAGGATTTATAAGTTACTGGCATCACCTGGTTCATTTCAATAAGATGTTTAAAAGTGACAAATGACCAAAATATGATGTTTATCATTTGTCAAAAGTGTTCTTGTCTGTTCCCTTGTTGGGATGCAGTTTTATAATAATATCCAATGTTATACACTCATTAAACAGCACAAAATCTTCAGATTAATGAGAACTTTTTGGAAGGTGAGAAGGATTGGGCAATCTCAGAAAAACTATCTTTATTCCAATGTTAGGCACAAAACCCTCCAAGTTCAAATATGCTTTCCACAAATATGTACACAAATCAAAGACTGGAGAGCTAGTTACAGCACTGAGCTTTTTACTTTTGCAGTCAGGAAAGAACTTGGATTGATCTAAGATGCTACTGTGGATCACATGTTTAAGACCTTAGGCGGAATTTTCCCATCCTGCCCACCACGGGAATCGCAGCGGATGGGATACGGACCATGCAAAGATCCATTGACCGTGGCTGGGATTTTCCGGTCTTGAGGCAAGGTTTCAATTCTGTTTTCCATGGCTACAATAACACAAACTGCTCATAATACAATAATAACTGGGATCTCTCAATGCTTCAGAAAGGTGAGTTGATGTGGAGAAAACTTCCTTTTTATGAAAACACATAATTTTACTCTTCACCCTAATGTCAGAAAGACCGGGTCAGCCCATCAATAAAGGCCCCAATATTAACTGCCAAACCCACAAATGCATTTCCTTATACGCAGCTTAAACAATCCATAAGGATGAGTTAAACAATCCAGGGGAAACCAGAGATCCAACCTGTCCGTTCAGCCGAATCTACCATTTAAGCCGACGTCCCCTGTCCAAAAGGCTCATATTCAAGAGGATCGACAGACAGGCACTGTACAGCTAGGGACGTTTTCAGATTTCTGCTTACCTCTGAGTGGTCAATAGGAGGCAATGGATCAATCACTTTCTTTTGTGGAGGTATGGGATTACCATCACTGTCATATTCAATATCATCCTCCTCCTCCTGAATCACACCAGCGTTAGGATTTTCAGCCATGTACCGAAAGTAGGCTTCCTGCACATAAACGTAATCCACAAGTCAAACTGGAGAGAGAACGCAACACTGCTCAGTGTACTGAACGCTTCCTCGTTCTAGATCAACCCCCTGAAAAATATGATACTTTCAAGCAGTATTCATTAAATAGACCAAATCGACTGAGGATATTGAACACACAAAAAAAAACTACGAATAGGGCAAAAAATATTTGGAAGGGCACTTGCTCTGCAAGGACAGGCATTGAAACTAGTTTGTCGTGCCACTCAACTGCCACAAAATACTGTTAGTCATTTATTGAGGCCAAGATTTTCTCCATGAATTGTATGCATTATAATTATCAGCCCGTGCTTTCTACATGCACTGTGCACGCACACACACTACCACCTGAACATTCTGTGCACATGCTTTATCCTTGTATTATTCTCTCCTTTTCAATGATACTTTAATCCTGCAAGTCATTTTTATCGACACTATTAATTTGTTTCTCCTGTTCACCTTTTAAAGATATATTTTCTGACATTTATTATTCCAAGCTGCAGTAACTATTTTTTCTAGTTATTGCTCTGGCTATTATGGCGTTCACCCTCCATCCTTGTGGATCAGCGATCATAGGAGCTATGGTAGTGGCGTGGAATGTAAGGAGCATCACAATAGAGCTTGTTTAGTCCATGGGAGAGCAATTCTCAGTGTGCTGATTACCTGTATTCATACTGTCCCAGTGACAGAAAGATAAACTCACTTTTATGATACTGGCTGGTATCAAAAACGGGCAATGTAAAAACATCTACAAATCAGCTGCTTTAAAACTGCTGAATGTTTTAAAAACTGCTCGAAAGACGGAACTTTGTAACGTTGTCAGAACCATTACTATCAAATGAACTTGAAGTATTTAGGGTTTATTCAGTGAGCAGAAAAAAAAACACATGGCAAATTTCTCACTTGGTTTATAGTAAAACCCAGAAACAATTTTAATTTGCATTATAAGCCACATAATTGTGTCACACTAACATTTTGGGAATCTGCAGTCATAGAAAGTAACATTTTGTGGTTTCCATGTGTGTTCTGAACAAAGAACTGTATACTACCTACATCTACCCAGTGACTGGACCAACCATCATTTTCAGCACTTTCTGTTTTTGTCCCCATATTTAATCTTTCAGCGTTATTTTGTTAATACTGCTCTCCCTACTCTATATTTCCCTTACTTCAGGCATATTTTTCCCTTCTTTCCCTAATAATCCCAGTCTACACCTTCCCTCCTTCAAGATTTCCCTTCCCCTTTCCCTCTGACTATTTCCACCTCTTCTCGCTTCATGCCTCTCTCTCCCCCACAACACCGTCAATTTGCTCAGCCACTTCGGTCTTACCCTCCCCTCCAGTCTCGTAGGGCTGGATTTTTGTGAAGACTCCAGGGGCCTTTTAAAATAGTGGATGGGATCTGGATCCAAAGATGCACCCAGATTTCCAGCACACAATATTTTCATGGGTCAGGGAAAGAGCATGGAGCACACAGAAGGGAAATCCAAACACTGTTGGGCCATTTCAACTTGGTGCACAGGACAACCAGACCTGATGATTTTCAGGAATGGTCTCAAGCTGCAGTGCATGTTCCACAACTTCATGGTGGAGGTATAAGTGCTCACGGAGGTATATAAACAGTAGAACTGTTGAGTTGTCCAGTTATTTAAATCCCCTGCCCTTTAAATTTTCAAAGGAGAAACTACCTGCCTATGTCCCAGTGAGAAAAAAACCAGTTCCAGCAGTTTCAATTGACATTTGTTGATATAACCTTAAGGCCTACATTGTAAGATTATTATGGCTTGAATGCTTAGAAATGCGATAAATTACACACTGTATAAGAGGGAATGGAGCAGAGGAGAAGGTCAATGATTGGTGAGAGCTAGGAGAGATCGTAGCAAAGATGTTTAGGAAATGTGGTGGCATAAAGTTTATTGGAAGAAAAAGTTCAATACTCAGTGAAAGCTAAACTAAAGAACAAGTGACAGATTGGCCTGGAGGGGAAGGTCTTCTTTTGAATTGGGACAAAAAATGTTTTGGATATTAAAAAAGGTCAAGATGGAGGAGAAAGATCACAGTCTAAAGTTGTTAACCTCAATGTTGAGTCCGGAGGGCTGTAACGTGCCTAATCAGAAGGGATGCTGCTCCTCCAGTTCACGTTGGACTTCACTGGATCATTGCAGCAGGCCAAGGACGGACATGTGACATGAGAGCAAGGTGCAGAGTTAAAATGGCAAGTGACAGGAAGGTTGGGATCATGCTTGCAGGCTGAGGTCACTCAGTCTATATTTAGTCTCCTGAGTGTAGAGGAGACCGCATTGGGAGCAGCGAATACATTAGACCAATTTTTAAAAAAATTCATTCATGGGATGTGGGCGTTACTGCCAGCATTTAATGCCCTTCTCTAAAGGACATATGTGAACTAATTAGTGAACATTGAAGGAGGTGCAAGTGAAATGCTGCTCTGCCTGAAAGGAATGTTTGAGGCCTTGACTAGTGAGGGGAGAGGAGGTAAAGGGTCAGGTGCTGTACCTTCTAATGTTGCAACGGAAGTATGAGAAATTGAGGGGTAATGGAAGAGTGGACCAAGGTATCATGGAAGGAGGGAAATATGTGTTCATTGGTGGCATCACGCTGGGGTTAATGGAAATAGCGGATGATGATCCTTTGAATGTGGAGGCTGGCAGGATTGAAAGTGAGGACAAGGGAGGCCATATCATGAACCCCCACTTCCAGCCAGAGACAGACATGTCAAAAACACAATTTTTGAAGGTGGCATCATCAGATCAGATGTGACAGAGGTGGAGAAACTGGGAGATTGGGATGGAATCCTTACGAGGAGCAGGGTGTGAGGAACCGTGGGTGAGGTTGTTGTGGTAGTCAGTGGGCTTGTAGTGAATATTGGTGGTCAGTTGATCACCAGAAATGGAGACAGAGAGGTTAAGGAAGGAAAGGGAAGTGTCGGAGATGAACCATGTGAGGGTGAGAGAGGGGTGAAAATTGAAAGCAAAATCGATAAATTTATCCAGGTCCAGAGAGCATGATGTGGCACCAATATAGTCACTGATGTAACAGAAAAAGAGTTGCGGGAGTGGTGCTGAGGAGGACTGCAACAAGGAGTATTCCACATATACCACAAAAAGACAAGTGTAACTGGGGCCCTTGTGGGTACCCACAGCCACACCTTGTGCAAGAAGTGAGACAAGTTAAAGGAGAAATTGTTGAATGATAGAACAAATTCGGCCAAGTGGAGGAAGGTGATGGCTGGGGACTGTTCAGATCTTTGCTCAAGGAAGTACCTCAGACCATTACTGTGGGGAATTGAGGTGTAGAGGGATTGGACATCTATACTGAAGTGGGACCAGCGGTTAGGGCCAGGGAACTGGAAATTATTGATGTGACGTAGGGCATCAAAGGAATCACAAATGCAGAGGGAGGGGGGAGAAAGAGTCTGGACAAGGGGAGAGAGGATGGAATCAAGATATGAAGAAAGTAGTTCCAGTTTGTCCTAGCCTGTTACTCCCTTCCACCATGTGTCTTCTCACTTTGCTGCTCCCCCCATCACGTCAATCCCCACCCAGTCATAAATCTCCATTACTCCAGTCCCAAAACATCCTGCCTGTCCCTCAGTCCCTCTCCATCCCTCCCTCCTTTCTTCCCTCTAGTTCCATGCTTTTCCCTCCTCCTAAATGCTCTCCATAAATTCTGCGTTTCTTGATCACTCTCCCCCTTCAGTAGCGTATTTTGTTATTTCTGCAACACTCACCTCTCCCACTTGTCTTTACTTTATCCTCCCAGTCTCCTTTGTTCTCCTGCTTTTCTTTCAGCTCTCGACTCCTCTCACTCTCTCTCCTTTTTACTTCTACCTTCTTTTTCTTTCTCCCTACATCGCCCAGTTTTGCTGTGTTAATTTTTGAATATGTTAATTTCTTCCTGCATTCACCTCACTCATGCTCCTGCTTATAGTCACCAGTTGGTATTTGTGAAATCAGATGTGGTTAGGTAGAGAACACACATGAGGCTGAGGGCAGATGCTCGATGATAGTCAATCAGAGAGAAATACTATCAATGCTGTTCTTTGAGAATTCTTTTTGACTAAAAATATCATAGGACCTATGACAAAAATACGGTCTTAGAAAAATAAAGCAAAATTTGCATCTCTAGTACCTGTTTATACCCACAGTAAGACAGATCACCAAAAGGCCAATCCGAAACTGCAATCAATGCAGAGTGATCTACCCTTCATTCAGTCGGCCCAATAAGTAGCACATGGGCAAAATGCAAAGAACTTGCATTAAGAAAACCCTTCAAGGTATGAGGGGTATAATTTAGGTTAGCTCATGGATTCATTTTGCTCTTTGAAAATGGTAGTTGTTGTTAAGAGGAAACAAATTATTAATAACACTATTTTTGATAAAAACCTGTTTGCGTTCTGGATTACAAGATGACAGAAATTTACAAACAGAGAATTTTTACACTGCAGCCAAGAGTTAGCACCAAGACATTGATATGATTCTAAGTGGACATGTTGAGCAATTTTCATAAGTCAAGAAAGTCCTATCATTGATGAGTGGAACTCAATCAAAACATCTGGCAGAGGGAGATGGTCCAATGCCAACCACAGTTGTCACAGGACCTAACACCACTGGCAACTAGATGTTCCTGCTCTTGGGCAGTTGTCCTTCAAAAATAATCGAGATGGAGTAGGAAAGCAGAAGTTACTTCCATAATGTAGGCCCGACTTATGGAAAAACCTCAAGACACAAGGTGAACTTCAGCACCTTTTGGATGCATACCAAGAATTGATCCATACCAAAGGCTACAGTGAATGCACAACAATCTGCAGCATGTGCTTAACATTCAATAACAATATATTCAGTCTTTTCAGTATATTCAAGAAAGACAGCACAAGAACTCACATGGTCATCTTCCTCTTCAATGTCATCCCTTATACCCCTGCAAAAACAAAGGGAAAAACCAACTCCCTACAAGTGTTCAACAGACCCAGCACGAATGCAGCAAAGCATGAAATGATCACAGTGTGAAAACACCCAGAAGTTCCTAGTTTCTTGAAAATCTTTACACATTTTGCTCCTGTTTTAAAGTCAGGGAAATACAAATACCAAAATGATTCTTCTGTTAAGCAGATTTTCCAATAACATGGACATTTCTGTGCAGTATCTTTCTTAAGGGACAAATCAATTTTAATTACATAAAAAAGTAACAGTATTTTTACCAAGTAATTCTAGCAGACTACATTTTATTTGATTAGTGCAATGCCATGTTACATAAATAATTCATAACATACCTGAATAGCATTTATTGCTGTGAATGTTAGATGCAGATCAAAGGAATAATCTTGGATTATAAATTTGCACTTTACTTGCAAAAAAATCCAACTATGAAGTGCTGCTCATCTAAATGGTTGAGTCAGCCACACTTCTTAGCAGCTTCAATGTTACTTCTTTTAAGTGAACACATTTAAACAGATGTGTTTTCTACCTTGTCAAACGATGTGGCATTGTCATATATCTGAAGAGATTAAATCAATATTCTCAACTACCCTTGCTGCGTAATTAAAAACCATCACAAGTATTAAAGAAAAGTTCATGGGAATATCAGGTACAATGTATAGTGTGTGCTAATATCAATGCACTGATCTTAGTGCTTTTTTGCTACCCTTTTTCAATATGCCTTAGCCTTCTGACTTCAGCCCAAGATAGAGGAATGGGAAGCTTTTCTTTGTCTACCCTATTTAAGCCTGTCAGAATCTTGCACACCTCTTTCAAATCACCCCTCAATATCCTTTGCTCGAAGGAGAACAGCCCCAGCTTATTCCTCGTCCTTGGAACCATTCTGGTAAATCTCTTCTGCACCCTCTTAAGGACCTCACATCCTTCCTAAAGCGTGGAGACCAGAACTGGATGCAATAGTCTCGTTATGGTATAACCAGAGTTTTATAAAGGCTCAACATGAACTTCCTTGTTTTTAATACTCAAAACCTCATATGCTTTGCTGAACAGTCTTTCAATATGTCTTGCTACCTTCAAAGATCAATGCACATGAAGCCTCAGGTCCCCCCTGTCCCAGCACATTCTTAGAAACTGTTCCATTATACTTAGAAATCATAGAAACCCTTCAGTGCAGAAAGAGGCCATTTGGCCCATCGAGCCTGCACCGACCACAATCCCACCCAGGCCCTACCCCATATCCCTACACATTTACCCGCTAATCCTTCTAACCTACACATCTCAGGACACTAAGGGGCAATTGTAGCATGGCCAATGAACCTAACCTGCACATCTTTGGACCGTGGGAGGAAACCGGAGCACCCGGAGGAAATCCACGCATAAACCCACCAAATGCATAACCTCCCTTCTCTGAAGTAAATTCTATCTGCAAATTCTGCTGGCCAACTGTGACCTTTTTGCAGTCAATTGGTACCATCCTCACTGTTGGCCACATCTCCAAGTTTGTATAGAATCATAGAAACCCTACAGTGCAGAAAGAGGCCATTCGGCCCATCGAGTCTGCACCGACCACAATCCCACCCAGGCCCTATCCCCATATCGCTACATATTTTACCCACTAATCCCTCTAACCTACGCATCTCAGGACACGAAGGGGCAAATTTAGCATGGCCAATCAACCTCACCCGCACATCTTTGGACTGTATCATCGATAATTTTGAAATTTTACTGTATTCAATATACAAGTCAATTATATATATTAAAAAAGCAGTGGTCTTAGCACTGATGCTTGGGGTACACCGCTATCTACCATTCTCCAGTTTAAAAAACAACCATTTATTATGACTCTTTTTTTCTGTACCTAAGCCAACGGGATGCAACATTTCAGTTGAGCCTGAATTAGTGTTTTATGCAAGTTTAATATAACTTCCTTGTTCTTGTAGTCTATACCTCTCTTAATAAATCATTTAAAATAAAGTTCTCTCCAAACTTCATTTCCAAATCAGAGCGGGAATTCAATTACAGTGGAACTGAACCCCGAGTGCCAAATTTAGCACAGCTTTGTTCTCTGTGCTGATGCTGACGAGGTACTGAGTCAAGACAGGTTCAGCCTAGTTCATTGCAGAAACCTTGCGTCTGACAGATGTATGGACATGTCTGCCTGATTAGCCTGGTCCTACTCAGGCCTGGCTTGAACACTCCTTTCTCCAATCAATCAATCATACTATTCTTGTTAGATGGGATTCACTCTGAATTATTTATGCACCCACATCTCTCAAATTTATGATATTAAAATGCCCCCTCCCTCAGCAATGAAACAATGCAGCTAAATGGGCAAGGTGGTAAGCAACCCAATCCTGCAAAACACGTGTTTTAAAACTCTTGTGAAAACATTTAAATCCTATTTAGTGTATTCTGTGCTAAATCCCACACCGGACAAAATTTTCTCACAATTACACCCTTAACAGCTTTTCTCTAAGTTCCTGTCAGTGTGTCGATAGTGAAACCAAACATTCTTTGTTTAGCCATGATCTTATTGCATGGCGGAGCAGGCTCGTGGGGCCAAATGGCCTATTCCTGCTCCGAGTTCTTATGTTTAAATGTCTCAGGAAGTTTTATTTCCTTTTTCTGACATTCTACAGTATTCCTTCGGGCATATTATAGATGAAAAGGCTTACAGATCCATTATGGCCATGAAGGAGGCCATTCTGCCTATCGAGTCCACACCAGCTCTCTGTAGAGCAACTCTGCCTGTCTCATTCTGCTCAAGTGCTGATCCAATTTCCTTTTGAAATCATTCATTGTCTCCAAATCCACCATCTTCAGCAAAGGGTTCCAGGTCTTTACCACTTGCGGAGCTCAAAAGGGCTTCCTCAAATCCCACCTATGTCTCTTGGCCAAAATCTAAATCTGTGTCCTCTGCGTCCCCTAGTCCTTGTAAAATCATATCATGGGAACAACATTTCTTTGTCTACCTTCTCTAAACCTTGTCTATATAAAGCAAATGTACCTCGATCAATGTTCCCCTCAATCTCCTTTACTCTATGGTGAACAAGTCCAGCTTCTGCAATCCAATGCTAAAGCCCCTCATCACCTGACCATTGGGATAAATCTGCTAAACACATATCATATCCTTTCTAAAGTGTGGTGACCAGTACTGGATGCAATACCCCAGTTATGGCATAGCCAGAATGTGTCATCATACCTGTTTCTTTGTGAAGTGTAAGATTCCACATGATTTACCAATTATTCTCTCAACATGTTCTACCACCTTCAGACACCTAGGCACATAAATTCCTCTGCTTCTGTTCCTCTACACTCTTTAGAATTGTGCTGTTAAATTTATATTGCCCCTCTCTCTTTCTGCAAAAGTGGATCACCTCACACTTTTCTAAATTAAATTCTCATGTTTCATTCAGCTTTTATGTCCTGTTGCAGTCAGTAGGAATTGTCACAATTTGCCATGGCTCCAAATGTTCAGACAGATCGTGACAATTTACTCTGTATTCTAATGTGTGCAAGTCATATATATCAAGACAGAGTGGACTGAGCATTCACCATTGGGGAGCATCATGGGGAGGCGATGGCCTAGTGATATTATCGCTAGATTATTAATCCAGAAACTCAGCTAAGGTTCTGGGGACCTGGGTTTGAATTCCATCACAGCAGATGGTGGAATTTGAATTCAATAAAAAAAAATCTGGAATTAAGAATCTACTGATGACCATGAAACCATTGTCGATTGTCAGAAAAACCCATTTGGTTCACTAATGTCCTTTAGGGGAGGAAATCTGCCGTTCTTACTTGGTCACAGCAATGTGGTTGACTCTGAACTGCCCCCTGAAATGGCCTAGCAAGCCACTCAGTTGTATCAATCGGGTCAACCAATAGCACATGGACTCAAGATGGCAGCTCACCATCACCTTCTCAAGGTCAACTAGGGATGGGCAATAAATGCTGGCCAGCCAGCGACGCCATGTCCCACAAATGAATTTTAAAAATCATAGTCTACATTCCTCCAGTCTAGAAAAACATGCATTTATTTTGAGCTGTTTTCAGCCTTAAGCCATTTTAAAAATCCAAGCTGACACTGATCCTCCATATACCATGAGCCACAATGTTAACCAACATCATTTGTCTATATTCATGGATTGCCACCAACCCTATGACTTGGAGCTAACCCTTTTCCCTTTGGGGCAGCATGAGCACAAGGAACATGTGACAAACCTATAATATCACCTTGTATTAGCCACCAGTCTGCACATCCTACTTGCAGCCTATATAAAGGTGCTCTATAAAACAAGAACGGTACTGAAAGCATTTCCCACTTTACAGAGTAAAATAGATTCACAAGTTTTCATTAGTATTTTTGCAAAGCCTTACCAAGATCCTCAAATCAAGTTCTCCTCCTGCTTTGGCCTCTTGGGTGAGGCCTGAAGCAGAGTATATTGTACTGACTCCATTGGGGTAGTAAGATGTGTCAGCAGACCCCGCTCACTGAATCTACTAAATTCTCACCAATTAACTCAGTTGCATTCTCAAAGATGATCTAGCACCTATACCTCCCTACTGACTGCTACCTGTACCTTTCCTCAGGTTTCTCGATCCTCAGTGGAAGGATACCTTACATTATTTGACATTACATTGCATAAAATGCTTTGAAACTTCGATGTCAAAAAATTGGAACTATTTGCTTCTTTTTTTGGATTTTTGAGAAAACAATTCAAAATTTCAAAAGGCAAATCACAGGCACCTCTCATTCCTCCAATCACCTTTTCTAAGATGCAGCAAAAGATTCCCTTCGCCTCTATTGTTTTCTGTTCCAAAAACTGAGACATTTTATGAAGTTTTTTGTTTGATTATCCAGATATCAATTGTGTGGCCATTTAATGGGATGAGACTGGGCTGAAAGAGAGTTGGTAATTTTATTTTGCTTTCGCCAATAAGAAAGCTAAGGCATATTCATTTGGACTGATAAGTGAATCAGAATGCACAGCTTACTTAACAATGTAATTACAAATGAGCTTGTGAGAAACTAAAGGGTAGAAATGGTTCTTACTTTGCATTTTTCTTCTCAAACTCCTTTTCATCAAGTCTTCTTATATCTTTTGCTGCCTGGTCCTAGAAAAAAAAAGAGTTTGTGAACACAATGAAAATCAAAATATCCTGACAGTGAACAGTTCTGGCAAATGACATGAATTATCGGCTGCATGTCCATGAATTTTATTCCGCTTGAACAAACCTGGCTGATTCCTGCTGTAAATTCTGCTGTACCCAATTATTCTGATCAAATACCTCACCCACACCCAGTGGTGTCAACCTCCTTAGGTAGCTAGAGTGCCACGGATGCGGGTTGCTGCTTGCTACCAGGTGGATGTGCTTCATGTGACATTAACAGCTACTGAACCATGGTAACAGCAATTTCCACATCTCCACATGTTTGCACTTTTCACTGGAGGATAATGGTGAGGTTGGATGTGGTGTTCCACTTGAGATCACCGAACTTTGCAAAGAGAAGGTGAACACAATATGACCTGCAAGGCTGTTGTTACTTTGGCCATCCAGAAAATTTTCTACAACAAAACAGAAAATGCTGGAAAATCTGAACTTTCTATCCATTCGCTCAAGTCCTATTTTATTTCTAACCTTTTCATTCTTTATCCCTGCTTCAAGCCACTAGGTTGAAACAAATGGGCAACTTTGCTAACATCTGAAGATCAGAAACATGTTCACAAACATATCAGAGGAGGACCAGCAATGGGAACTGTTATGAACTATCATTAGAAGATGAGATGTTGCGGATCGGAAGGTTCAGTGTCCTTTACAGCAAGCAGCATGGAGGAATGACATATCCCATTAACCCCAGGAAAACTTGAACAACCCTTTTCCTTGAGTGGAGAGAGCATCAAGACAGGCTCAAAAGATGTGTATTGTCTCCAGACAAGACAGCCAGAGCAGAAACTGAGAGCCAAGTTCTGCACACACGAGGACGGCCTCAACCGGGATATTGGGTTCATGTCACACTATTTGTAACCCCCACAGCTTGCCTGGACCTGCAGAGTTTCACTGGCTGTCTTGTCTGGAGACAATACACATCTTTTTAGCCTGTCTTGATGCTCTCTCCACTCACGTTGTCTATATCTTAAAGACTTGATTAGCTGTAAGTATTCGCATTCCAACCATTATTCATGTAAATTGAGTCCGTGTCTTTATATGCCCTGTTTGTGAACAGAATTCCCACTCACCTGAAGAAGGGGCTTGGAGCTCCGAAAGCTTGTGTGGCTTTTGCTACCAAATAAACCTGTTGGACTTTAACCTGGTGTTGTTAAACTTCTTACTGTGTTTAGTTAAGAGGTCTGGACTTTGGCCAATGTTTTACATTCAGCACTCAGGAGTGTATTTGGTGACCAGGTGGGGATAAACCTGTGTACAGCACATATTGTACGAGGTTCAGCTGGAGTGGAAAAAATCTGGACAAATGCATTATTTCTGTGTCTGAAGCCGGAGTTGCGCAAATTAATCTTGGTAGGAGCAGGTCTGAACTTATAGAATCCCTACGGTGCAGAAGGAGGCCATTCGGCCCATTGAGTCTGCTCCGACCACAATCCCACCAAGGCCCTATTCCCATAACCCCACATATTTACCCCTGCTAATCCCCCATGATACTAGGGGCAATTTAGCATAGCCAATCAACCTGACCTGCACATCTTTGGCCTGTGGGAGGAAACAGGAGCACCTGGAGGAAACCCACACAGAGAATGTGCAAACTCCACACAGACAGTGACCCGAGGCTGGAATTGAACCTGGGTCCCTGGCGCTGTGAGGCAGCAGTGCTAACCACTGTGCCACCATGCCGCTCACAGCGCTGCTGTGAGCAGGATCCAGCACTGTCCACAACTTTGTGGACTTGATTGGCTAGCCAGGATACCCTTTTGGAGAAGTAAGTTACCATTCTGGCTATGGTGCCAGGACAGCTTTGGGGGAGATCATGTGCCTTTTTGGAGAAGCAAGATGTCCTTCATGAGGGGTCGGGTACCCTTTGGGATTACTAAAATTAGATATGAATGTCCATTAAAAAGTGCATAAACTCATTGGAGCTATCAAAAATAACTATCGGAAGGAGCTGTAAATGTATTTAAAACTCTTGCCCTTTAACTCTTTGAAAAAAATTGCAGTGTTAAAAAAATTATTGCTTGCTATTTCACTCAGTCTTCGATATAAGCTTGGGGCAACCATTCCTGGATTAGTGCATGAGTGCTGCATGACTGAACTGAGGGGGTGGTGATGCTGTTTTATGTTTTTCTGTTTCATTTTCAAAACAAACTTTGATAGTGCCAGTGCGGTGCTGTCCCAGCATCCTCTACACTTGCTCTGGGGTCACCCAGCCCACAATCCACGCAATAAAAATCTGACATCAAGTCAGACATTTTTAGACATCAGGTTCATGGAGCCAAAAATTCTCCTGACTCTGTGCACCCAACACAAGGCCTATGTTCTCTCTTGCCAATCCTTCATGTGCAAATACCAATGTTGAAATCAACGGAATACTAAACCAGAAGGTGCAACAGCAAATAGGAGTTTGCGGGATGAGTTTTGTGCTGGATGGTGAGTTAGTGCCTAAAGTGTATTGTGAATACATTGTGAAAGACTGCCACCTTGAGACAAAAAAACGGAAAACACGAACATCACCTCCACTTCGGCCATGTATGCATCCAATGGATCCTCCTCACTGTCTTCAGAGTCATCAGCCTTAGAAGCAAACTGTTGCCTGGTCGGAGAATTTTCTGCAGGGATGTAAGGCAAATCGACATTTGCTGAACTGTCATCTTCATCGTCATCTTCAAAGTACCTAGAAAATGCAATTCTATTGTGAAGATTTTTGTGTAGTTGGAAGTAGCAGCAGTGACAGTTTAAATAGAATGCTCTTCCATCCAAGGTGTTTTTTTTTTATAAACACAGCAATATAGTCAGATAAGAAAAAGATTTTTTTAAAACACTGTCAGTTGATATGCATTCACATTAGATCGGGGAAGAGGACACACCTTATATCTCAAGATGAGGCATTCTGTTTATATTTGAAAAATAGGTTTTGTTTTGCAGAATTTAATTTGAAAAGGGTATAATCTTACTCATAACTGAGCACAATATAGATAGTGTACTCATGCAAAGGATTTGACCAGCTGTTTCTTCTGAAGAGTAGAATTTAGTAAAGTTTTCAATTAAAACACAAGTCTTTGAAACTAAGTCAGTTTTCCTGATAAAATTCTAAGCTCTTCTAAATCAGAGTGAAATATAAAGGAAATAATTCAATTCCCAAAACACTCACATAGCAGTGAATCGTTATGTTACGCAGGAGAATACTTAATTACAAGAGCACAGGTGACCCTAAAAGGAACTAACACTAATGCAGCCCAATGCTTTCCCATACATGAAATGCATTGCAATCATCTCTTACTTCAAGGACTACTATAAAAGACTGCTCCTCCCCGTTGCAAGGTTATCAAGGAGAAATGCAATAGTGTCCACTATTATCCCATCCAAGAGTAACTAGCTTCGCAGGACTCGGCTGCTCCACACAATCAGACAGTGCATTTATCCAATAAACCAATCAGAATAAGGCAAATTTATTTTAGCTTCCCTAAAGAGTGGGACTTTTAAAGAAGATATTGTATTTGTTTGTCAGAAATAATGGTGGAATCCTCTGCCCTCTCTCGTGGCGTGTTGGGAGGCAGGAGGACAGCAAGAGAGCAGCTCATCACCTTACTGCCTCCACCTTGATTGAGCCCAGGGTGGAAAGGTCTGTAGTTGGCCTGTCCACACTGCTGTCAATTTATGCTTTCAACATAGAAACTAGAAGCAGGAGGAGGCCATTCAGCCCTTCGAGCCTGCTCTGCCATTCATTTTGATCATGGCTGGTCATCGAATTCAATATCCTGATTCCCCCTTCCACCATATCCCTTGATCCCTTTAACCCCTGGAGTAATATCGAATTTCTTCTTTAAATCAGACAATGTTTCAGCCTCAATTATTTTCTGTGGTAGTGAATTCCACACATTCACCACCCTCTGGTGAAGAAATTTCTCCTCACCTCAGTTCTAAAAGGTTTACCCCATATCCTCAAACTATGACCCCTATCTCTGGACTCCCCCACCATCGGGAACATTCTTTCTGAATCTACCCTATCTAATCTTGTTAGAATTTTATAAGTTTCTCTGAGATCCCCTCTCACTCTTCTAAACTCTGGTGAATATAATCCTAACCAACTTAGTCTCTCCTCAGATGACATACCTGCCATCCCAGGAATCAGCCTGGTAAACCTTTGCTGTCTCTGTAACAAGGACATCCTCCCTCACTCAGTTAAGAACACCAAAACGGCACACAATACTCCAGGTGTGGCCTCACCAACATCATACACAATTGCAGCAAAGCATCTATATTCCGATACTCAAATCCTCTCGCTATGAAGGCCAACATACCATTTGCCTTCTTTACTGCCTGCTGTATCTGCACGCTTACTGAAACACAAGGACACCAAGGTCTCGCTGAGTATCCACCTCTTTCAATTTACATCCATTCAAGTAATAATCTGTCTTCCTATTATTGCTACCAAAGTGGATAACTTTACATTTATCCACACTATACTGCATCTGCCATGCAGATGCCCACTCACTCAGCCTGTTCAAATGACGCTGAAGCATCTCTGCATCCACCTCACAGCTCATCCTCCCATCCAACTTTGTATTATCTGCAAATTTGGAAATAATACACTTAGTTTCCTATTCCAAACCATTAATATATAATGGTCATAGTACAGATCCCTGCAGAACCACACTAGTCACTGACTGCCAATCAGAAAAATATCCATTTATGCCAACTCTTTGCTTCCTATCTGCTAACCAGCTTTCTATCCATCTCAAGGCATTACCTGCAATCCATGTGTTTTAACTTTATATAGTAGTCTGTTATGCGAGATCTTGTTGAAAGACTTCTGAGAGTCTAAACAAACCACATCTACTGGTTCCCCTTGGCCAACTCTACCAGTTATATTCTCAAAGAATTCCAATAGCTTCATTAAGCATGATTCCCCCTTTGTAAATCCATGACAACTTTGTCTGATTACACCACTGCTTTCCAAATGCTGAGCTATGAAATCCTTGATAATAGACTCGAGCAACTTCCCCAGTATGACGTTCACTACCGCCCTTTTTGAATAGCAGGCTTACATTAGCAAGCCTCCAATCTGCAGGAATCAGGTCAGAGTCCAAAGAGTCAATGGATTTACTATTTCCAGGGCCACTTCATTAAGTATTTTGCTATGAAGATTATCAGGACCTGGAGATTTATCCACTTCAATTTCCCCAAAACCGTTTCTCTACTAATGCTGATTTCCTTCAGTTCCTCACTAAAACTTGTTTCTCTCAGAACTTCTGGTACATTATTCATGTCTTCCTTTGTGAAGACAGAAGCAAAGTACAAATTTAGTTCCTTGGCCATTTCTTTGTTCCCCGTGAAGAATTCTCCTGCTTCTGACTGCAAGGGGCCTACATTCGTTTTTGTCAATCTTTCCAAACGTTCCCTGCTCTCCCTCTATAGTAAGAACACCTTTCCTCAGATAAGGAGGCACCAAAACTGCACACAATATTCCAGATGGCCGGTGGCTCTGACATCCATCATCATGTGGAGATGCCGGCGTTGGACTGGGGTGGGCACCGTAAGAAGTCTCACAACACCAGGTTAAAGTCCAACAGGTTTATTTGGTAGCATGAGCTTTTGGAGCACTGCTCCTTCATCAGGTGAGTGGGAGTTGGGTTCACAAACACAGCATATATAGACACAAGCTCAATTACAAGATAATGGATGAAATGCGAGTCTTAACAGGTTATCAAGTCTTTACAGCTACAGACAATGCGAGATTAAACCTCTCTCCACTCGCATTGTCTGTACCTGTAAAGTCTTGATTACCTGTTAAGACTTGCATTCCATCCACTATCTTGTAATTGAGTTTGTGTCTATATATGCTGTGCTTGTGAACCCAACTCCCACTCACCTGATGAAGGAGCAGTGCTCCGAAAGTTCGTGATACCAAATAAACCTGTTGGACTTTAACCTGGTGTTGTGAAACTTCTTACTGGTCCATCATTATGAAGTGCTTCGAAAGGCTAGTCATGGCATGGATCAATTCCAGCTTCCTGGACTACCTGGATCCACTGCAGTTTGCCTATCGCTGCATCAGGTCCACAGCAGACCCTGGCCCTGCACTCAACCCTGGAACACCTAGATAACAAGGACACCTATGTCAGACTCCTATTCATTGACTACAGTTCAGCCTTCAACACCATTATTCCCACAAAACTCATCTCCAAACTCCGTGGCCTGGACCTCAGCACCTCCCTCTGCAAATGGATCCTGAACTTCCTAACTTGCAGACCACAATCAGTAAGGATAGGCAACAACATCTCATCCACAATCATCCTCAACACCGGTGCCCCACAAGGCTGTGTTCTCGGCCCCCTACTATACTCCTTATACACCTTTGACTGTGTGGCCAAATTCCCCATCAATTCGATTTTCAAGTTTGCTGACGACACCACCATAGTGGGTCAGATCTCAAACAATGATGAGACAGAGAACAGGAATGAGATAGAAAATCTGGTGGACTGGTGTGGCAAGAATAATCTCTCCCTCAATGTCAACAAAACAAAGGAGATTGTCATCAACTTCAGGAAGCGTAAAGAGAACATGCCCCTGTCTACATCAACAGGGACAAAGTAGAAAGGGTCGAGAGTTTCAAGTTTTTAGGTGTCCAGATCACCAACAACCTGTCCCGGTCCCCCCCTTGCCGACACTATAGTTAAGAAAGCCCACCAAAGCCTCTACTTTCTCAGAAGACTAAGGAAATTTGGCATGTCATCTACGACTCTCACCAACTTTTACAGATGCACAGAAAGCATTCTTTCTGATTTTATCACAGCTTGGTATGGCTCCTGCTCTGCCCAGGAACACGAGGAACTACAAAAGGTCGTGAATGTAGCCCAATCCATTACGCAAACCAGCCTTCCATCCATTGACTCTGTCTACACTTCCCGCTGCCTCAGCAAAGCAGCCAGCATAATTAAGGACCCCACGCACCCTGGACATTCTCTCTTCCACCTTCTTCCGTCGGGAAAAAGATACAAAAGTTTGAGGTCACGTACTAACCGACTCAAGAACAGCTTCTTCCCTGCTACAGTCAGACTTTTGAATCGACTTACCTTGCATTAAGTTGATCTTTCTCTACACCCTAGCTATGACTGTAACAATACATTCTGCACTCTCTCATTTCCTTCTCCATGAATGGTATGCTTTGTCTGTATAAAGCGCAAGAAACAATATTTTTCACTGTATGTTAATACATGTGACAATAATAAATCAAATCAAAAGATGTGGCCTCACCAAGGCCCTGTATAACTGCAGCAAGACACCCCTGCTCCTGTACTCGAATCCTCTCACTATGAAGGTCAACATGTTATTTGCCTTCTTTACCAGCCATTCGTCAGTCCTGCCATCTGAGGAATCAGTCCAGTAAACCTTCGCTGCACTCACTCTTCAGCAAGAATATCCATCAGATAAGGAGACCAAAACTGCACACAATATTCCAGGCGTGGTCCCACCAAGGCCCTGTATAATTGCAGCAAGACCTCCCTGCTCCTGTACTTGAATCCTCTCGCAATGAAGGCCAACATACCACTTGCTTTCTTTACCATCTGCTGCACCTCCATGCTTACCTTCAATGACTGGTGTACAAGGACACCCACGTATCGTTTCCCCGCTCTTCATTTATAGCCATTCAGATAATGACAAATCATTAAATGTAACAATGCAAGTTAACAGAGTTATAAAGATGCAAATAAAGAACTGAACAGAATTGAACAGCAGGGAAGTTACACTAGAAACCCATATAAATCTTGATTAGATTCCACTTACCATATCCCATGCAATACCTCATCCAGTCACATCATTCAAACAATCCCACAAAGTTTATTATTTATTAGTCACAAGTAAGGCTTACATTAACACTGCAATGAAGTTACTGTGAAATTCCCCTAGTCGCCACACTCCGGCGTCTGTTTGGGTCGGGTAGTGACCCAAACCAGGAATCAAACCCAGATCCCTGGCGCTGTGAAGCAGCAGTGCTAATCACTGTGCTACCATGCCACCCATAAATCTTAAATCTATCTAAAATTCTCCAAAAGACAATGCAGGACCCTCTTGAACTGATTAACATGATCCCTTTAATTTATTTAAACTTCCTGTTGACCTCCCTTCATCTGAGTGTGAGCCCATGCTTCCAAATTACAGCATTTGCTTTATGATTGGACCTCTATAATTACCTCTGGGATCATAAATTGCAATGTAAATCTCATCCACTTTCTGAGTTCAATGCTTAATCTGCTGTGTCAGTTCAATTTCTCTTCTTTGTGTCCTTTTCAAAATTCAGGATATCCGCACTACAATAAAGTGACTAACCGCACACATTCTTCCAGCTGGGACTGGACCAGTGTTCTAAGTGTTCACTGTTGCCCCCTTGCAGGAAGGCGAGCTAAAGCTGAAAGGGCCCAGGCAGGCGGGCGAGTGAGTGAGTGGGTGGGTGGGTGGGTGGGTGGGTGGGTGGGTGGGTGGGTGGGTGACAACGAGAAGCTTAAGACATTCACGCACACACCCTGCCTTCCTCCTCGTCCCTCTCCAAAAATCTATCCACAAAGCAGGCCAGGAAAGGAGAAAAACCAAGGTTGAAAGACACCCTGCTACTGACCCACACTGCCTATGAATTTTGGTGGCACACACTCAGCTGTTGAGTGTGTGCCACCAGAGGTGAATGCAAGGTTAGTGTCATTTAGATCCAATGCCTTAGCTCAACCCTGATCGCCTGGCAACCAGGACATGGAGGCTACTCAAGCTCCGTTTCATAAGCAAAAAGACAAAGAAGGTTTTATTGGTTAACTCCGCTGCATGGCACTTTTTAATGGTCATTTTTTTATTAATTTATTGCTTTCACATTAAGAAATTTATATTTAATGTTCTGCCAAACCTATTCTTGCCAAAGTTTGCTCATCAGCCCCTTGAGCGAGAAAAGAATTGAAACATGGTTCCGCCCCCCCCCCGCCCCACCCAACTTGAAAAAGATGGACAAGCCTTGTAGACTTTTACCATTCGCTTTATATTCCCACTGTTTATTCCCCTTGTATCAGTTCACATTAAACATCATTTGCTGTCAGTCTCAATCCCCAATGTATCCAAATCACTCTGGAATTGGTTTATTCCCTATTGTGTCTTTCAAGGATGCTTCCATTTCATATCAGCAAAATGCACCAAGCATACAATTCCTGTGGTATTAGAAATAGATAAACATTTTCAGTTTATAAAAGTATTTGAAGACATGGGTGCAGGATTCTCGCTCGCCTTTTGATTCATTCTCAAGTATCAATGATAAGGCCAGCAGTGATCAATAAAATCAGACAATACAGAAACTTTATATTTAACATAAAGACTATTTAAATTAATTTGAAACTATCTGCAATTAGTTTAAAGTTAAACTGTAACCAATTCATGCATCAAAATCATCAGCTGTTGTGACCCACTCAATTTCAATCTGTAAGAAACATTTTGCTTGCAACAACCCACAACAGAGGAAAGAAGAAACTGCACGAAAGTCAATGAGGCTGGGCTTCAATTGGAAGTTTCAAAACAAAGAAGTAAGATTCTTGGAAGATGAAGGTATTAAAGAGTTCAGAACCAATGTGGGTAAAAGGAGTGAAGATACAAATCAGCCATGATTTAATTGAATGGAACAGGTTCAAGGGCCTGAATAGCCTCCTCCTGTACACAAAGATGGTGAGGTTATTCTCTTTATATTTTTCCCTGATTAACGAACAGCTAATTCTACAATACTCACGCATTTTCTTCATCGAAGTTTGGGCGTTTAGAGCCCACTTTATAGAAACAAGGTGTTTGGGCAGGCTGTGTTTTTCCATAGCCTCCCGGAGGGCCCAGCGGACCGAATACAGAGTGCGATGTCTTCGGGAGCTTTGGCTCTTCCTTCTTCCCAGGTGTAATGGCAAAGCCACCAAAACCAAATCCCCTCTTCGCTCCACCGCCTCCTTTATTCCAGTTCATTCTTTAGCTGTATAAACATAAACCAGGTGTTACTGGTGCTCTCTAAATCACTTTCATCCTGAAACTTCATTTTACAAACAATGACAGACAGGAAAAGATCCTCCAGTCCTTCGCAATGAGAAAGTCTTTTGAATTAAAAAGGGAAATGAAAAAGAAAATGCCAGCCCAAAAACATAAACTACACTAAAAGGATCAGGGGTTATATCAGCAGAACAGTCAGCAAGGGTTACATAGTTCAGACAGGACAGCTAGCAGTCAAATTAATATTTACCTAAAATATATTGCGAGTGAAACATTTTATGAAGTTATTAACGGTGCTTGGAGGATCAATAGGCTAATATATTAAACTTTCTTGGCTAGCAGCAATATGGATTTCAGTGGTTTGCTCTGATTCTCAGTTCAGTTGAGGTGAGAAATGAGAGGGCTCTGCCTCCTAGTTATCCCACCGGATGGGGTTGCTGCCCATGCCCACTTATTGGTAAGTGGCTGATTTCTGCTCTCGATGAAGGTTTGGGTGAGGGAATGCGCCAATGTTCCCTTTAAGCTGCAAAGCAAACCAGAAATTCCCACGCAGGAATTTCCGATGAACATAAATCAGTCATTACCCCAGGAGTGTGGCTGGGCTAAGAAATTTAAAGGGCCGCATGCACTTAAATGAATAGGCCACGCACAACAAATAAAATCAGAGGAAACAATGGACTGTTTATATATAAATGATTTGGAAGATAATGTATCTGGTTTGATTAGTAAGTTTGCGGATGACACAAAGATTGGTGGATTTGCGGATAACGATGAGGACCATCAGAGGATAAGCAGGATATCGATCAGTTGGAGACTTGGGCAGAGAGATGGTAGATGGAATTTATTCCGGACAAATGTGAGGTAATGCATTTTGGAAGGTCTAATAAAGATAGGAAATATACAGTAATGGCAGAACCCTTAAGAGTATTGATAGGCAGAGGGATCTGGGTGTACAGGTACACAGGTCACTGAAAGTGGCAAGGCAGGTGGAGAAGGTAGTCAAGAAGGCATACGGCATGCTTGCCTTCATCGGCTGGGGCATTGAGTTTAAAAATTGGCAAGTCATGTTGCAGCTTTATAGAACCTTAGTTAAGCTGCACTTGGAATATAGTGTTCAATTCTGGTCGCCACACTACCTGAAGGATGTGGAGGCTTTGGAAAGGGTACAGAAAAGATTTACCAGGATGTTGCCTGGTATGGAGGACATTAGCTATGAGGAGAGGTTGAAGAAACTTGGTTTGTTCTCACTGGAGGTTGAGGGGGCGACCTGATAGAAGTCTACAAGATTATGAGGGGCATGGATAGAGTGGATAGTCAGAAGCTTTTTCCCCCAGAGTAGAAGAGTCAGTTACTAAGGGGCATTGGTTTAAGATGCGAGGGGCAAGGTTTAAAGGAGACGTACGAGGCTAGTTTTTGTATGCAGAGGGTGGTAGGTGCCTGGAACTCGCTGCCAGGGGAGGTAGTGGAAGCAGATACGATAGTGAGTTTTAAGAGGCATCTGGACAAATACATGAAAAGGATGGAAATAGAGGGATATGGTCCCCGGAAGGCTAGGGGGTTTTAGTTCAGTTGGGCAGCATGGTCGGTGCAGGCTTGGTGGGCCAAAGGGCCTGTCCCTGTGCTGTAATTTTCTTTGTTCTTACTTTGTTCACCCAAATAAGGGACTAAGAATGGGCTCCAAGTTGTTCGGTACCTTCACAAGGACATAGGTAAGCAAATAATAGCATGTGATATGAAGCTCTATATGGGGACTATCACACTACCCCAGAGTGGAGGGTAGAAAATACAATTCCTTGCAGTTAGCACCCCAGACACCACCATAACCATCCCTGAATATATCCTGTCCCACCGGCAGGACAGACCCAGCAGAGGTGCGGCACAGTGGTATACAGTCCAGAGGGAGTTGCCCTGGGAGTCCTTAACATTGACTCCAGACCCCATGAAGTCTCATGGCTGCAGGTTAAACATGGGCAAAGAAACCCCTTACTGGTTACCACGTACCGTCCTCCTTCAGCTGATGAATCAATAGTCCTCCATGTTGAACAACACTTGGAGGAAGCACTGAGGGTGGTGAGGGCGCAAAATGTACTCTGGATGGGGGATTTCCATGTCCACCACCAAGAGTGGCTCGGCAGCAGCACTACTGATCGAGCTGGTCGGGTCCTAAAGAATAGAACTGCTAGACTGGGTCTGCAGCAGGTGGTGAAGGTGGTTAGAGTGTCTCTTATTGGTGATGGTCATTGCCTGGCATTTGTGTGGCACGAATGTTACTTACCACTTGTCAGCTCAAACCTGGATATTGTCCAGACCTTGTTGCATTTGAACATGAACAGCTTCAGTGTCTGAGCAGTCGCGAATGGTGCTGAACATTGTACAATCATCAGCGAACACCCTCGCTTCTGACCTAATGATGGAGAGAAGATCATTGATGAAACAGCTGAAGATTGTTGGGCCTAGGGAAGGAACCAACAAGAGGAAGAAACAAACTTTACCTCATCTGTACCAATCTGCCGGCTGCAAATGCATCTGTCCATGACAATTATCGGTAAGAGTGACCACCGCACAGTCCTTGCGCATCAACCACATCAACACAATGAAGGTTATTCGCAATGTGAAGGCGGGAGGGACTTCATCTCCACAAGGACTGTGCAGTATCACTCTTACCGATACTGTCATGGACAGATGCATCTGCAGCCGGCAGATTGGTAAGCATGAGGTAAAGTTTGTTTTTTCCTCTTGTTGGTTCCTTCCCTCGGCCCAACAATCTTCAGCTGCTTTATCAATGACCTTCCCTCCATCATAAGGTCAGAAGTGGGGATGTTCGCCGATGATTGCTCAATGTTCAGCACCATTCGCGACTCCTCAGATACTGAAGCAGTCCATGTTCAAATGCAACAAGATCTGGACAATATCCAGGCTTGGGCTGACAAGTGGTAAGTAACATCCGTGCCACACAAATGCCAGGCAATGACCATCATCAATAAGAGACACTCTAACCACCGCCCCATGACATTCAATGGTGTAACCATCACTGAATCCCCCACTGTCAACATCCTTGGGGTTACCATTGACTAGAAACTCAACTGGACTCACCACATAAACTCAGTGGCTGCAAGAGCAGGTCAGAGGCTAGGAATACTGCGGCGAGCAACTCACCTCCTGACTCCCCAAAGCCTATCCACCATCCACAAGGCACAAGTCAGGAGTGTGATGGAATACTCCCCATTTGCCTGGATGGGTGCAGCTCCAACAACACCCGAGAAGCTCGACACCATCCAGGACAAAGCACCACATCTACAAACATTCAATCCCTCCACCACCGATGCTCAGTAGCAGCAGTGTGTACTAACTACAAGATGCACTGCAGCAATTCACCAAAGATCCTTAGACAGCATCTTCCAAACCCATGACCACTTCCATCTCGAAGGACAAGATACATGGGGAACACCACCACCTGCAAGTTCCCTTCCAAGCCACTCACCAACCTGACTTGGAAATACATCGCCGTTCCTTCGCAGTCGCTGGGTCAAAATCTTGGAATTCCCTCCCTAACGGCATTGTGGATCAACCCACAGAACATGGACTGCAGCGATTCAAGAAGGCAGCTCACCACCACCTTCTCAAGGGCAGCTAGGGATGGGCACTAAATGCTGGCCAGCCAGTGATGCCCATGTCCCACGAATGAATAAAAAAAAGGTCAGTGATCTGAAAAAAAGTGCTGAGTACTTCAAGCATTTCCTGTTTTTATTTCATGATTTCCAGTACCCAAACATGTAGCTTTTGTAGCAAGAGTTTGTACAGTATGGTCACTTTTATTCTCTAGTAGATAAGCCTAACAAGCAGTGTTGAGCCTTCTTATGACTGAACGAGAGAGCTTGATTAGAATATCTACTAGGTAGCTGAGAAATTTCACATTGCCCAGCATAGCTACTCATTCAGAGAATATCAGGTGCTGGGAGCTAAATTAGAACAGACCTCGTTACCTGAGTCACATGCAAATTGATATAGATTAAGCATCTTAGGGAAATGAACACATAACTGAGGAGTGGTCTGGGAAAGTAAAGTTCAATTGAAAGACAAGAAACGATACAATTGTAATGGGCTTCATCTGAACTGGGCAGGAATTTTAACCCAGTAAATGGGAAAGGGTCAGGTGGAAAATAATAAAAACAGAATATTATTTAAATTGGGACTGCAGAATGCAACTCCACAGAGGAATCTGGGTGTCCTCGTATATGACTCTCAGAAAATTAGCATGCAGAGGTACCAGCAATGTTGGCCTTTATTGCAAAGGTAATGGAGTATACAAGTTGGGAAGTCTTCTTACAGGCCATTGGTGAGACCTAGAATACAGTGTAGAGCAGCTCAGAAGCTGATTCCTTGGATGAAGGGATTGTCTTAGGAGAAAAGGTTGAGCCAATAACTCATTAGGAGTTCAGAATAATCTTATTGAAACATAAAAGATTCTGAAGGGGCTTGATCACACAAATGGTGGATTAGACAGACTTTTGATCTACAAGGGTGAAGGTCAAGCAGGAAAGGGATCAGCAATGACCTTTTGAATGGTCTACTCCTGCTCCTCCTTATACTGTTATGTAAGATGAACAATGTTTGATTTAATGAGTATTGAGCTCGATTAGACAGCCGGATAGTGTGTGAACATTAATTTAAGTGATCATATGATCAAGTTCAATGATGCATTTAATTGAAAAAAACAAAACTGTCACTAAATTCTAAATTTGATACGGCTGATTTCAATAGAATGACAAACTGAGAAAATCTGTTAATGAAGAATTCATCAAAACATCAGTAAGAAATCATAGAAACCCTACAGTACAGAAAGAGGCCATTCGGTCCATCGAGTCTGCACCGACCACAATCCCACCCAGGCCCTACCCCCATATTCCTACATATTTTACCCGCTAATCCCTCTAATCTACACATCCCAGGACACTAAGGGGCAATTTTAGCATGGCCAACCAACCTAACCCGCACATCTTTGGACTGGTGTAACTGGTGTTCAAAACAGAATTTAAAAGGAACCAGTTTATAACCATAGCGCGCAAGACCACTACTTGTCCACTCGGATACATACAAAGAACAACAAAGGGTGACAAAACAGATAGCAAGAGCTACAGAATGTGAATATTGAAAGAAACTTGCAAATGATACAAGAATATAAAAATTAGCAGACCATGCAGCCTGCTCCAACATTTAATGCAATCATGGCTGATCATCAGCCCAACTCCACTTTCCCACCTGCTCCACATATATCTTGATTCACTGAGACAGTCCCAGCCTTATATGTACTCAATAAAGAAGCATCTGCAACCCTCTGGAATTGAGAATTCCAAAGACTAAAAACTCTCCGAGTGAATACATTTCTCCTCATCTCAGCCCCAAATGATCAATCCTTATCCTGAGACTGTGCCCCCATGCAGGAGAAACAACCTCAACATCGAGCCCCTTAAACCCCTTCAGGATCTTGTATGTTTCAAAAGATCACACCTCAGTCTTCTGAAGTCTAGAGATTATAGGCGGTATTTTACAACCACATTCTGCCCTTTTTCGGGTCGTAATGGCCGTAAAGTAGGGCGTAAAGCGAGTAGCACGATTGGCGCTGGTTGTCGCGACCAGTGCCATTTTACAGCCCCAGGATTTCCGGTGTGGTCAGCCTCTTGCCGGAAATGGGCAAGCAGCTGAATAGTTTATTTAAAACCATGGAAATGCTCTTTTACATCTGATTAGCGAGCCCAGTGCTCAATTTTCGGGGCTCACTTGCCTTTATGGCCTTGGCCGCGAGAAGTTCTCTCCGGCGAGGAATAGACATGCTCCCCATGGCCTCGCCAGTGGAACTGGAGGACTTTAAGACCCCCCACAGGGAGGCCGAGGGCAAGGTGGGGTTGCCCCTTGGGTAGTGCCAGTGCCAGCCTGGCACCTTGGCACTGCCAGCCTGGCACCTGGGCAATACCCATCGGGTAGTGCCAGGAAGTGGGGACATGGGGGCGGGACTAATGGGGAGAGGGGGCCCGCTGCCACTCTGCACGATCAGTGAGGGGGGGGGGGGATGGAACGGGATGGTGGGTGGGGGGGGGGGGGGGGGGGGGGGCGGCGGGGGAGAACGGGATGGTAGGTCTGCAATCAGTGGGGGAGGGAAGGGGTGTCTGGGTGACAGGGGCTGCATCTTGGGCCGTGGTCCCCCACAGGGAGGGGGGTGGAGAGGAACGACGACTTGAGGCGGCCTGCAGTAGCAGGGTTCTGACTGCACTCTTTGTTTGTCAGATCCCTGCTGGGGAAAGAGAGAGAGAGAAGAAGAAGAGAAGAGAGAGAGAGAAGGAGAGAACTGGGCAAGTCACCCAATTCCACGCCTGCCTAGCACAGTCTAAAAGTGGTAAAGTTCTGGCCTATGGGCCCAATTTACACAGCCTACTATCATAGGGCAATCTTCTCAACCTAGGAACCAGTCTGATGAACCCTCCCTACACCACTTACAATGAAATATGGAGATCAAAACTGCACCCAGTATTCCAGGAGTGGTCTCATCAAAACCCTGTTCAATTGTTCTCCAGTCCTTTGTAATAAAGGTGAACTTGTCATTTTCCTTCCTAAAAGCTTGCTATACCCTCCATGCAACCTGTCTGTGTAACGTCCAAGTCCCTCTGAACATCAACATTTATTTCTTTCATGCCTTTTAAAATGTATTTTGCTTTTCAATTCTTATGACCAAAGTGAATAATCTCATACATCCCAACATCATACTGCATTTGTCATCATGTTGCTATTTAAACCTGTCTATTTCTCTTTGCAGCCTGTGTCCTTTCCAAAGTTTACAATCTGAGCTTTGTATCAAGAGCAAACTTAGATACTTTACACTCTAGTCTCTTTGTCTAATTATTGACTTATTAATGAATATGGATTATAAATAGCCAAGACCGCAGCACTGATCCTTGTGACACTCCACTAGACAGTTTGCCAAGTTGAAAATCACCCATTTATCAGTAGGTAGGTAAATTGTGAAAAGGACGTAGAGGGTACAAATGGACACAGATAGGTTAACTGAGTGGGTAAAAATCTGGCAAATGGAGTATAACGTGGGAAAATGTGAAACTGTCTATTTTGGCAGGGCGAATAAAAAGCATCTTATCTAAAAGCATGGGGGAATACAGAACTCTGAGGTGCAGAAGGATCTGGGTGTCACAGAATAGAATGTTATGGTTTACTGTGAGGGGAATTAATTCCAAAATTGGGGAAGTTATGTTTCAGTTGTACAGGGCATTGGTGAGACCATAGCCGGAGTATTGTGCACAGTATTAGTCGTCTTATTTAAGAAAAGATGTTAATGTGTTAGAAGGAGTTCAGAGAATGTTTACCAGACTAATACCAGGAATGGGTAGGTTGTCTTATGAGGAAAGATTGGAAGAGGTTAGATGTATATCCAGTAGAGTTTAGAAGAGTAAGAGGCAGCTTGATCTAAACATTTAAGATCCTGAGGGATATTGACGGTGTGGATGTGGAGAGGATGTTTCCTCTTGTGGGCGAATTCAGAATGTTTAAAAAAAAAGATCACTCATATTAAACGGAGATGAGGAGAATTTATTTTCTCTCAAAGGGTTGAGAGTCTTTGAAGCTCTCTTCCTGAAAAGGCAGTGGAAGCAGAGTATTTTGAATATTTGTAAGGCAGAACTCGATAGATTCTTGATAAATGAAGGAGTGGAATGTTATGGTGGGTAGGCAGGAATGTGAGGATGAAAGTACAATCTGGTCAGCCATGATGTTACTGAATGGCCGGACAGGCTCGAAAGGCTCAGTGGCCTACTCCTGCCCATAGTTTGTATATCCCTACTCTCTGCCTCCTGTTTGTTAACTAACCTTTCGTCCTTGCTAACATATTACCCCAACTCCACGAGCCCTTATCTTGCAAAATGAACTTTTGTATGGTACTTAATGGAAGCCTTTTGGAAATTAAAACTGGAGGAAAACTGCAGAAAGCTGCAACACAAAGGGACTTGGGGGAACTTGTGCACAAAACAAAGAAAGCTAGCACACAGGTGCAGCAGGTAATCAAGAAGGCTAATGGATTGTTGGCCCTATGAGCTTTGGTCTCTTTATTTAAGGGAAGATATTTTATTAGAAACAGTTCAGAGAACGTTCACTCGGATGATCCCTGTCTTATGAGGGACTCTACTCATTGGAATTTAGGAGAATGAGAGGTGATCTCATTGAAACATATTGGATTCTTAAGGGGCTAGACATGGTAAATGCTGAGATGATGTTTCCCCTCGTGTGAGAGTTTAGGACCAGAGGGTGTATTCTCAGATTAAAGTAGCGCCAATTTAAGACTGAGATTAGAAGAAATTTCTTCGCTCAGAGGGTTGAAAGTCTTTGGAAATCCTTGCCACAGAGAGCTGTGGGGAAGATTCCTTGTGTATCTTTAAGGCTGAGATAGATAGATTTTTGATCAGAAAGAGAATCAAGGGTTACGGGGAAAGGGCAGGAAAGCGGACATGAGAAATGTCGGATCGGCCATGATCCTATTGAATGGTGGAGCAGGCTCGAGGGGCCGAACAGTCTACTCCTGTTCCTATATCTTATGGTCTTAGCCATCCACTGGTTCCCTTTCTTGTACCCTATTAAGATATACTCTCAAAAATCACTGAAATATCAAATGTGATTTTCACACTTTGCCTGAATGTACAGTGATTTTCTCAGTGCATTAAGACTTCCTTAAAAGATTCCAGCATTTTCCCAATGGCTGATGTCAAGCTAACTATATGTCCTTATTTTCTCTCCCAACTTTCTTAAATTGTGGAATTACATTTACGAATTCCAATCCACTGGGACTGTTTGAGAATCAATAGAGCTCTGGAAAATCATAACCACCATTACAGAATCATAGAATCCTTACAGTGCAGAAGGAGGCCATTCGGCCCATCGAGTCTGCACCGACCACAATCCCACCCAGGCCCAATTCCTACAACCCCACATATTTACCCTGCTAATCCCCTTGACATTATGGTCAACTTAGCGTGGCCAATCAACCCAACCTGTACATCTTTGGACTGTGGGAAGAAACTGGAGCACCCGGAGGAAACCCACGCAGACATGCAAAAATGTGCAAACTCCACACAGACAGTGACCCGAGGCTGGAATTGAACTTGGGTCCCTGACGCTGTGAGACAGCAGTGCTAACCACTGTGCCACCATCTCTTTTAGTACCCAATGATGTAGTCCATCAGGTCCTGGGGAGCTGTCGGACCTGTTCCATATCTCTGCCATCACCTCATTCTCCATAAGTTTATCCTGTGTCTATCTATAGGGAACTAATGTTTACTTTAGCTACTCTCCTCCTTTCTGTATAGTAGTAAAAGCTCTCATCTGAATAGTTTACTCAGTTTATCTTTTCCCTTTTCATGAACAATTTGATGGCCCTTTTCTGGTTTCCAAAACGTTCTGATATTGTCCCTGACTTCCTTAGAAAGCCCTGTATGGATATTTCTGGCCTAGTTCATGTTTTCTAATAGAATGTATTATTGTTGAACAGGTTGAATTATTTCCTTAAATATTTCCCCATGTTTAATTTATCACCATACCATTTAGTCTATTTAACTTATCAACTATAGCCAGCTTTCCCTCAAACCTATGTAATTGGCTTAGTAAATTTAAGATTCTTGTTTTGGAATAAACAGTCACTTTCAAATTTATAGTTGAATTCCATTGTATAATCACTTTATCCCAATGGATCTTTTACTATGAGATTACCAATTAACCCTGCCTCATTGCACAATCCAAAATAACATCCGTGGCATACCACTTGTCCTGCCATGTCCATCTAACCTATTTATTTGATTACTTAACTAAATTAGCAATGGTAAATTCAAATGTTAGCACATCACACAGTTTCTTTGCTTGGAGACAAAAGAACACTCACCAGCGACTGGAGGGGAAAAAAAACAAAAAGCAAAACCTCTTACCCTCTGCACCAAATTCCCAATTTAGCGCTCAGTTACCAGATCACTACGTGCTGATCGCTCTGTGCAGTAGCAAACACTACTTATATACAGCTTATGAAAACATCAAAATCAATACAAAAATGTTTACACTTGTATTTAAAAGCAAGCGATCAGAAATAATCTGGCCTTTTTGAAAATGTATAATGGTGTTCTAAATGAAAAGAAAGATAATGGCAGACATTTTAAATTGTTACTTTGCAACAAGGCGGCGGCACGGTGGTTATTGCTGCTTCACAGCGCCAGGGACCCAGGATCAATTCGAGCCTTGGGTGACTGTGTGGAGTTTGCATGTTCTCCCGTATCTGCATGGGTTTCCTCCGGGTACTCCGGTTTCTTCCCACAGACTAAAGATGTGCAGGTTAGGTGGATTGGCCATGCTAAATTGTCCCTTAATGTCCCAACATGTGTAGGTTAGGGGGATTACTGGGGTAAATATATGGGTTATGGGGATAGGGCAGCGAGGTGGGCCAGGGCAAGATGTTCTGCCAATGCATCCTCCTTCTGTGCTGTCGGGATTCTATGAACAATGGTCAGTACAGGTGACAGACTCGCCAAGGACACTGATTTTGAATCAGAGATGGGGACTCAACAAAATAATCTGAACAAAATTACACTATTGAAGACAATAATGGCCCTAAGCAGTGACAAATCTTCCAGATGGCTTCCATCTGAGGGTTTGGGTAGATGAGAACATTTTTGATGCTCAATATTAATCTTCCAAAGTTCTCTTGATTCAGAAACTGTTCCTTCAGATGACAAATCAGTCTGCTAGTTAATCAGAGAATTTTAAATCTGCTAGCATAATATCTGTTATCAGGAAATTACTACAGTCAATAAATTGATAAAGTTACTCCTTTGAGACTGTTATCACAAGCAAATAGAACTGAAGGTAACGATTGATCTGTTTGGAAATTAACTGAGCGGCAGATGACAGAAAGTAGAAATAGTGGGTAGATACGCTAATTGGCAGGATGTGATTCTGTGAGGATTTGTACTGGGCTTCAATTGTGCTTATTAATTACTTATATGATGGGATAGACAGCCACATAATCAAGCTTGCTTATGACCCAATGATAAGCCGTACTGTAAGCAATATAAAATGGAGCATAAAATTAAAAGAGATATTGACAGATTCTGGGAAAAACTGTGATAAATGGATTTCAGTGCAGGCAAATGTAATGTCACCACATTGAATCTAAAAAGAATAGAACAACGTGCCTTCCAAATGGTGAAAAGTTGGAAATAATGAAGGCAAATCATGTGCCAAGTTAGTAGCACTGTTACTTGAGTCAGAAGTTTGAATTCAAGTCCCACTCTAGAATAAGTGCAATAATCAAGCTGACATTTGATGGGGAGTGCTGGAATGTTGGAGGTGCTCTGTTTCAGATGAGATATGAAACTCAGGTATCATCTGCCATTGCAGGTGGATGTAAAAGCAGCCATGGCACTATGTTGAGGAAAAACAGGGCAGTTATTCCCCAGTGTCCAAGCCGATACTTATGCCTCATAACAACATCACAAACACAGATTATCTGGTTATTCTCACACTCTCGTTCATGAGAGCAATCAGTGTACAAATTGGCTCCCGCATTTCCTAAATGGCAACAGTTTATTGCTACAATTTTAAAGTATTTCATTGGCTATAAAGCACTTTAGAAAGGCCAGTTTTCATACAGCAAGTTCCCATAAACAGGAATGCGATAACGATAGGATAAACTATGTTTTTGATGCTGATTGAGGGATAGATTTTGGTTCTTAGAAGAACTTCCCTGCTTTTCTTCAAAATAGTGCTATGGAAAGAAAGCATTTCCTCGTTTCACTCCGAAAAGTCTGGCTTCAATTGGACACACGCATCTCCATTAAGGACGGTCACCTCAGCACCTTACTGTACCACAAGCCCACAGATAACCTCATGATGCTCCACTTCTCCAGCTTCCACCCTAAACACGTTAAAGAAGCCATCCCCTATGGACAAGCCCTCCGTCTACACAGGATCTGCTCGGATGAGGAGGATCGCAACAGACACCTCCAGATGCTGAAAGATGCCCTCATAAGAACAGGATATGGCGCTCGACTCATTGATCAACAGTTCCGACGCGCCACAGCGAAAAACCACACCGACCTCCTCAGAAGACAAACACGGGACACGGTGGACAGAGTACCCTTCGTCGTCCAGTACTTCCCCGGAGCGGAGAAGCTACGGCATCTCCTCCGGAGCCTTCAACATGTCATTGATGAAGACGAACATCTCGCCAAGGCCATCCCCACACCCCCACTTCTTGCCTTCAAACAACCACGCAACCTCAAACAGACCATTGTCCGCAGCAAACTACCCAGCCTTCAGGAGAACAGTGACCACGACACCACACAACCCTGCCACAGCAACCTCTGCAAGACATGCCGGATCATCGACACGGATGCCATCATCTCACGTGAGAACACCATCTACCAGGTACACGGTACCTACTCTTGCAACTCGGCCAACGTTGTCTACCTGATACGCTGCAGGAAAGGATGTCCCGAGGCATGGTACATTGGGGAAACCATGCAGACGCTACGACAACGGATGAATGAACACCATTCGACAATCACCAGGCAAGACTGTTCTCTTCCTGTGGGGGAGCACTTCAGCAGTCACGGGCATTCAGCCTTGGATCTTCAGGTAAGCGTTCTCCAAGGCGGCCTTCACGACACACGACAGCGCAGAGTCGCTGAGCAGAAACTGATAGCCAAGTTCCGCACACATGAGGACGGCCTAAACCGGGATGTTGGATTTATGTCACATTATCAGTAACCCCCACAGCTTGCCGCCTGGGCTTGCAGCATCTCACTAGCTGTTCTGTCTGGAGACAATACACATCTCTTTAACCTGTGTTTAATGTTCCCTCCACCCACATTGTCTGTACCTTTAAGACCTGGCTGGCTGTAGGATTCGCATTCTAATCAGTATTCTGCAACTTGATTTTGTGTCTGTTTGCACTGTTTGAGAGCACATTTCCACTCCATCTGACAAAGGAGCAGTGCTCCGAAAGCTTATGGTATTTGCTACCAAGTAAACCTGTTGGACTTTAACCTGGTGTTGTGAGACTTCTTACTGTGTTCAGCCCAGTCCAACGCTGGCATCTCCACTTCAATTTTTGGTCACAGCCTCTATCCTGAGCCAGTGGAAATCGTTTCTCTCGATCCTTACTGTTCCCTTTAATGACTTGAAAACAATCACCGCTTTGTGTTCTTAATTCCAGGGAACACATTTCTAGTTTGCGTAATCATCCCTCATAATTTAACCCTGGAAACCAGGTACTCTGGTAAATCTGTGCTGCAATTCCTTGAAGACCAAATAGCCTCTCTGTAGTGTGTTGTCCCCAACTGAATACAGTACAAGAGCTTGTATAGCTGTAACATGACTTTTACCAAATGGTACTCTAAATATAAAGGGCAACTTTCCAAAAGCATTTATAATTATTTTCTTTGTTCGTGATAGTTTAAAGATCCAGTCATATAGATCCTCAAATCACTTCAGACCAAAGAAAAAAAAACTTGGATTTATACAATGGCATTTGTGCGTTTGTGACAATGTCAATAAAAAGTTTGAAAAGTTTATTTATTAGTGTCACAAGTCAGCTTATATTAACACTGCAATAAAGTTACTGTGAAAATCCCCAAGTCACCACACTCCAGCACCTGTTCGGGTACACTGAGGGAGAATTTAGCATGGTAACTGCACCTAACCGGCATGTCTTTTGGACTGTGGGAGGTAACTGGAGCACTTGGAGGAAAACCACGCAGACATAGGGAGAACGTGCAGATTCCGCACAGACAGTGAGCCAAGCCGGGAATCAAACTCGGGTCCCTGGCGCTGTGAGACAGCAGTACTAACCACTGTGCCACCCCAGGATGATCACTAACAAACCCAGAAGAAAGTTATATCCCTTTTAAGATGGTTAGTAAAATGCCAAGACCTTCACAAAATGACATTCCCGTCAGTCTGCTCTCAAGATGGCCAGCATGGTGGCACAGTGGTTAGCACTCACAGGCCAGGGACCCGAGTTCGATTCCCGGCTAGGGTGACACTGTGTGTGTGGAGTCTGCACATTCTCCGTGTCTGCATGAGTTTCCTCCGGGTGCTCCGGTTCCTCCCATAGCCCGAAAGATGTGCCGGTTGGGTGCATTGATTATGCTACATTCTCCCTCAGTGTACCCAAACAGGCGCCGGTGTGTGGCGACCAGGGGATTTTCACAGTAACTTCATTGCAGTGTTAATTTAAACCTACTTGTGACACTAATAAATAAACTTTAAAAAAAACTTTAAAAAGATACCAAATAAAGAAACATGTGGACAAGACTACATCTGAGAGTAGTTAAACTGGTACATAGGAAAATGGTTGTGGTTGTGGAGGGTCAGTCATCTCAGCTCCAGGACATCTCTGCAGGAGTCCCTCAGGGTGGTATCCAAGGCCCAACAATCTTCAGCTGCTTCAATGACCTCCCCTCCATCATAAGGTCCAAAGTGGGAATCTTCACCGATGATTGTACAATGTTCAGCACCATTCGGGACTCCTCAGATACTGAAGCTGTCCATGTTCAGATGCAACAAGATCTGGACAATATCCAAGCTTGGGCTGACAAGTGGCAAGTAACATTCACGCCACACAAATGCCAGGCAATGGCCATCACCAATCAGAGACAGTCTAACCACCGCCCCTTGACATTCAATGGTGTTACCATCACTGAGTCCCCCACTGTCAACATCCTTGGGGTTACCATTGACCAGAAACACAACTGGACTCACCACATAAACACAGTGGCTACAAGAGCAGGTCAGAGGCTAGGAATATTGTGGCGAGTAACTCACCTTCTTACTCCCCAAAGCCTATCCACCCTCGACAAGGCACAAGTCAGAAGTGTGATGGAATACTCCTCACTTGCCTGGATGGGTGCAGCTCCAACAATGCTCAAGACGCTTGGCACCATCCAGGATAAAGCAGCCCACTTGATTGGCACCACATCTACAAACATCCACTCCCTCCACCACTGACACTCAGGAGCAGCAGTGTGTACTATCTACAGGATGCGCTGCAGCAATTCACCAAAGATCCTTAGACAGCACCTTCTAAACCCACAACCACTTCCATCTAGAAGGTAAAGGGCAGCATATACATGGGAACACCACCACATTCAAGTTCCCTCCCAAGCCACTCACCATCCTGACTTGGAAATATATCGCCATTTCTTCGCAGTCACTGAGTCAAAATCCTGGAAGTTCCTCCCTAACGGCATTCTGGATCAACCCACAGAACATGGACTGCAGCGATTCAAGAAAGCAGCTCACCACCACCTTCTCAAGGGCTACATCGGGATGGGCACTAAATGCTGGCCAGCCAGTGACTCCCATGTCCCACAAATGAATAAAAAATAACTAATCAAATCAAAGCTTTTCATCAGAGCTCCATCTCCAAAGGTTTCCAATCCACAACATGAACCCATCTCCCTTTGCAGATGGACCAGTGCCACTGTGTTGGCTGCCTGCACCCAGCATTTCAACCCAACCTCTGTGCCCAGAGGGGACAGACAGTGCCAAGCGGCAAAGCCTGGGAAAGGAGGGACTCTACTGCTGGCCTTCCCAATCCTGCAAACAAGCTGAGCCCTCAGCGCACCCCCTCCCCTCCCCCACCTCCCCCATGGAGGCCTGCACCGGGGACAGGAGAGGGGGGGGGGGGAATCCAGGGTCAGAGCGGGGGTGGGGGGGATCCAGGCCCGGGGATAGAGGGGGGGGGGAGGAGGGGAGTGATCCAGGCCCGTGGGGGGGGGGGGGGGGTTGGGGCAGGGTGATCCAGGCCCGGGGACAGAGCCGGGGGGGGGGGGGGAGGTGATCCAGGCCCGGGGGGTGATCCAGGCCCGGGGGCGGAGTTCCAGGCCCGGGGGACAGAGCGGGGGTGATCCAGGCCCGGGGACAGAGCGGGGTGTTCCGGGCCCGGGCTCCAGGCTGCGGCCTACCTGAGCCAAGGTAAACAGACGATGTTGATGGCCCTCAGCGCCGCCCTGCTCCCCGCTCTCTCGCTCCGGTCCGACAAACCCGCCGCGCATGCGCACTGCCTGCCCTCTGCCCCCTCCAGCTAACTTTCAGTTTATTTTCTGGGAGATTTTTCCGGAGGTTTCTGTCAGAAGGCGCAGCGCGGCGGTGGGACATTCCAAATCACCGCGCTGAGAGAGAAATAAAAACTCTGATAACATTGGAGTTGGCAATAAAACTGCCTGACGTCACTGGGTCAGAGGGCAACACGGCCTCACGCATTTGTTTTAACAGCAGCGAAATCAAAGCGAGCGGATAGGTGAAGGGATTGATGATGAGGAAAAGAGTTTATCACCGGCTCGAAATCAAAAACAGAAAAGGAATTAAGGCAGGCGTGGTGACGTCACTGGAAAAGCTGCGGATGGTGACCTTTCACCTCCTCCATGGGAAGGCGGGGAGATTGTGAGTGACATCCACGGTAACCAATCAGACACAGAGGCACCTGCTCGGCCCGCCCCGTCGTACACGTCACGTAGCAGGAAAGCACCAATAGGAATGGGGAGGGAGGCGGGAGTTCCGGCGCCGGGCGGTGCGGACAGCGGGAGGCGGCAGGCGGCAGCGGGAGGAAGAGGTGAGTGCGGTCCCTGTCCGTGGGGTGGGATTAGCTCCGGATGGAGCACCGGGTAATAACGGCGGGCGCCACCCGAGGCTGTTCCCGGGTGAAGGGCGTCAGATCCAGATCCTGGCTGCTGTTGCACTCGGGACGTGCGGGGAATATTTAGCAGGCCAGCCCGACACCCACAACCCGGCAGCTCTCCTCAGAGTCAGGGATTCAGGTCCCATTTTGCTCATTTCCCAACCTGACAGTCTCATTGCTGAGGGAGTGCCGCACTGTCAGAGGGTCAGTGCTGAGGGAGTGCCGCACTATCAGAGGGTCAGTGCTGAGGGAGCGCCGCACTGTCAGAGGGTCAGTGCTGAGGGAGCGCCGCACTGTCAGAGGGTCAGTGCTGAGGGAGCGCCGCACTGTCAGAGGGTCAGTGCTGAGGGAGTGCCGCACTGTCAGAGGGTCAGTGCTGAGGGAGCGCCGCACTGTCAGAGGGTCAGTGCTGAGGGAGCGCCGCACTGTCAGAGGGTCAGTACTGAGGGAGTGCCGCACTGTCAGAGGGTCAGTGCTGGGGGAGTGCCGCACTGTCAGAGGGTCAGTACTGAGGGAGTGCCGCACTGTCAGAGGGTCAGTACTGAGGGAGTGCCGCACTGTCAGAGGGTCAGTACTGAGGGAGTGCCGCACTGTCAGAGGGTCAGTACTGAGGGAGTGCCGCACTGTCAGAGGGTCAGTACTGAGGGAGTGCCGCACTGTCAGAGGGTCAGTACTGAGGGTGTGCCGCACTGTCAGAGGGTCAGTACTGAGGGTGTGCCGCACTGTCAGAGGGTCAGTACTGAGGGAGTGCCGCACTATCAGAGGGTCAGTACTGAGGGAGTGCCGCACTGTCAGAGGGTCAGTACTGAGGGAGTGCCGCACTGTCAGAGGGTCAGTACTGAGGGAGTGCTGCACTGTCAGAGGGTCAGTACTGAGGGAGTGCCGCACTGTCGGAGGGTCAGTGCTGAGGGAGCGCTGCACTGTCAGAGGGTCGGTGCTGAGGGAGTGCTGCACTGTCGGAAGGTCAGTGCTGAGGGAGTGCTGCACTGTCAGAGGGTCAGTACTGAGGGAGTGTGGCACTGTCAGAGGGTCAGTGCTGAGGGAGTGCTGCACTGTCGGAGGGTCAGTGCTGAGGGAATGCTGCACTGTCGGAGGGTCAGTACTGAGGGAGTGCTGCACTGTGTTAGGGTCAGCACTGAGGGAGTGCCGCACTGTGTTAGGGTCAGTACTGAGGGAGTGCGGCACTGTCGGAGGGTCAGTGCTGAGGGAGTGCGGCACTGTCAGGGTCAGGGCCGAGGGAGCGCCGCACTGTCAGAGGGTTGGCGCCGAGGTAGTGCCGCATTGTCAGAGGGTTGGTGCCGAGGGGGTGTGGCACTGTCAGAGGGTGGGCCCCTGGGGAGTGCCGCACTGTCACAGGTGCCTGCTTTCTGATGAGCTTGGAAACCTGGTTGTATCTCTCAGGTGAATGGGAATGATCCTGTACGTACTCTTTCAGGGAAGAGCAGAGGTGCCCTGGGTCATATTAGTCATTTAAACATAAGCTAGTTGTTGTCCAATGTGGGATCTTACTCTGTGCAAATTGATTGTTATATTTTTCATATTACACCTGTGACTACACTGTTTGACATTTGGAATTGTGTGATGTTAAATTTTCACATGTCCAGCATGTTCTGAAATGTTTCATGGTGAATTAATTACTGTTGAAATACTTTCTCTGGAGTTTATAGAGAACATAACGTGCAATTTGTACACAAGGTGCCAACAGCAATGACACAATTGACCAGTTAAAGAAGGGTCATCCAGACTCGAAATGTTGGCACTCTCTCCACAGATGCTGTCAGATTTTCCAGCATTTTCTGTTTTTGTTTCAGATTCCAGTGTCCGCAATATTTTAGCTTTGACCAGTTATTGTGTGTTGTGGTACCATATGGAAATTGTTAAAAGAAAAAATACATTTCTATAACACCTTTTGTGACCACAATGCATCCCAAAGTACATTGCAGCCAACAAAAGTACTTCTGAAGTACTCTCTTGTATTGTTGAAAATATGGTAGTCAGTTTGTGCGCACGAAGCTCCCACAGGGGGAACAGTCTGTCTTTCATCCAATAGTCCGGCTGGAGGTCTGTGACCAGTGGTGTTCCGCAGGGCTCTGTACTGGGACCTCTGCTATTTGTGATATATATAAATGATTTGGAAGAAGGTGTAACTGGTGTAATCAGCAAGTTTGCGGATGACACGAAGATGGCTGGACTTGCGGATAGCGAAGAGCATTGTCGGGCAATACAGCAGGATATAGATAGGCTGGAAAATTGGGCGGAGAGGTGGCAGATGGAGTTTAATCCGGATAAATGCGAAGTGATGCATTTTGGAAGAAATAATGTAGGGAGGAGTTATACAATAAATGGCAGAGTCATCAGGAGTATAGAAACACAGAGGGACCTAGGTGTGCAAGTCCACAAATCCTTGAAGGTGGCAACACAGGTGGAGAAGGTGGTGAAGAAGGCATATGGTATGCTTGCCTTTATAGGACGGGGTATAGAGTATAAAAGCTGGAGTCTGATGATGCAGCTGTATAGAACGCTGGTTGGGCCACATTTGGAGTACTGCGTCCAGTTCTGGTCGCCGCACTACCAGAAGGACGTGGAGGCGTTAGAGAGAGTGCAGAGAAGGTTTACCAGGATGTTGCCTGGTATGGAGGGTCTTAGCTATGAGGAGAGATTGGATAGACTGGGGTTGTTCTCCTTGGAAAGACGGAGAATGAGGGGAGATCTAATAGAGGTGTACAAGATTATGAAGGGTATAGATAGGGTAAACAGTGGGAAGCTTTTTCTCAGGTCGGAGGTGACGATCACGAGGGGTCACGGGCTCAAGCTGAGAGGGGCGAAGTATAACTCAGATATCAGAGGGACGTTTTTTACACAGAGGGTTGTGGGGGCCTGGAATGCGCTGCCAAGTAGGGTGGTGGAGGCAGGCACGCTGACATCGTTTAAGACTTACCTGGATAGTCACATGAGCAGCCTGGGAATGGAGGGATACAAACGATTGGTCTAGTTGGACCAAGGAGCGGCACAGGCTTGGAGGGCCGAAGGGCCTGTTTCCTGTGCTGTACTGTTCTTTGTTCTTTGTCCTGTGGGATTGATTTTATAACTTGAGGGTAATAAAGCTCTCCCTCAGTACTGTAGTTAATTATTAGTCTAGGTTTATATGTTGTGATTTAACCCCATACAGTCTCAATTAAATAAAAGAAAAAAACTTGTGTTCAGATAATACATCACATCCCAAAGTGTCTTATTACTGTTTAATTGCTTTTCAAGTGTCGTCAATTGTAGAAGCCACTTTGTATATGGAAACGTCCCACAAAGAAAAAATGTGTTGAATGATGCATGAATTGTTGTTGCTTGGTGTTGATTAAGGAATTAATGTTTAATGAGGACTGCAGGAGGGATCTTGCTGGTTTTGAATAGTTTATTTACACTTGAATAGACAGATTGGGCTGCAGCACAACACTTTAACTGAATGATAATATCTCTGACAATGAGACGTGCTCTGAGTATTACACTCCAGTGTCAGATGAATTGTGTTCAAATTCTGGAATGGGCTTGAACCCGCAACCTCCCTGGAAAGAATGTTGCTGCTGAACCGATGTGACACAAAAAAAACAGTTTACTTTTCATTTTAGCCCAGAATATAATGTACGGAATGTGGAAAAGAACATCCCTGTTTGTTTTTCTGTGTGGGATGTCCATACTGAGGAATGGACCATATTCACTAGTGCAGGTGTAGTTTAAGAAGTCTGTTTGGAATAAAACGTCTGCACTGAATATCCAAGATATTCTGTCTCGGGTTTGATTGGTACCTTGCAGATGGTGAAGAGGTTTGAGGGGGTTAGAAGGTGACTCGGTCACCATGGAATTCCCAGCCTCAGACCTGCTCTCTTAGCTGTTATGTGGTTGATCCAGTTAAGTTTCTGGTCAACGCAATATGCCAAGATGTTGTGGTGGACAAGTAAATGCTGGTAATAGCTGAATGTCAAGTGGAGGTGATTAGACTCTCTTGTTACAGATGTCCACTGTTGCTTGCCACTTATCATCCCAAGCCTGATTTTTGTCCACATGTTGTTGCTTGCTGGCACAAACTGTTTACTTATCTCAGGAATTGAGTACGAACATAAGAAATAAGAGCAGCCTATATGCCTGTTCAATCACCATATCACTTGATTCTCTTAGGAGTCTAAAAATGTGTTGATCCCGGTCTTATATAACTGAGCATGCACAAGTCTCTGGGGTAGAAAATGCCAAGTATTCTCAACCAATATTTCTCCTCATCTCGGTCCTAAATGGCCGTCGCCTTACCCTATGTCCCCATGTTCTAGATTTTTCAACCAGGAGAAACAGCCTTTTAGCATCTTTCTTGGCAAATCCCTCAATTAGATCATCTTACTGATGATCTAATTGAAAACTTAGATGATATACTGATTTGATTCAATCTCTCCTTGTATGTCACTTTCCAGGGGTCAATCTGGTGAACTTTGTTGAACCCCCTGTAAGGAAAATATATCCCTCCTTCATTGTGGCGGCCAAAACTATTCACAGGCGTATTTCCACCCAAAGTTCCGTACAATTGCAGCAAAACTTCCTTCCTCTTGTACTTTAACCTGCTTGTAATAAAGGCCAAGTTACATTTGCCTTCCTAATTACTTATTGTAGCTACGTTAACTTTGTTTCATTTACAAATAAACCCAAAACCTTCTGAACACTGGAACATTTAACAATTTCTCGCAATTTGAAAAGTTTTCTGCTTTTCTATTCTTGCCAAAGCAAATAATCACTCATGTCTCCAAATTACACTATCTAAAAATGTCTTGCCCACTTACCTAGCCTGAAACATCCCTTTACACTTTGTGTCCTCTTCACACTTTACTTTCCCACCTGTGTTTGTCTTGTCAGCAAACTTGATTATATTGTGCTTGGTTGCTTCACCCAAGTCATTAATGTTGATTGTCAACAGCTAAGAACTCTCAGCATTGGTCCCTTTGGCACTCAACTAGTAACAGTTTGCCAACCTGGAATTTACGATTTTATTTCTACTCCATTTTCTGTTCAACTAATCCTCAATTAGTGCTTATTTCACATGTTAACTTATTAAATGCATTCTGAAAATCCCCTACATC
Source organism: Mustelus asterias (assembly GCF_964213995.1). Lineage (NCBI taxonomy): Eukaryota > Metazoa > Chordata > Chondrichthyes > Carcharhiniformes > Triakidae > Mustelus > Mustelus asterias. The sequence goes on along the minus strand of NC_135811.1, from coordinate 69,841,193 downwards.
CGCTGGTTGTCCCATACCTAACCTATGAGTCACACCCTTAGATTTGTGAAATGCACCTTCCCTTTCATAAAACCATGTTGACTCTGCCTAAACATGTGCTCAGTTTGTGAAGGTGTGTAAAAACAATAAAATGGTTATTACATCAGGTGATTTCAACTTTTCCAACATGAACTGGGATATACATAGTGTTAAGGACTTGGATCAAGTAGATTTCTTGAAATGTGTACAAGAGAACTTTTTAAATCAATATGTGGAGGGTCCAACAAGGGAGAGAGCTGTGTTGGACCTGATTCTGGGGAATGAAGCCAGACAGGTGGTTGAGGTGGTGGTGGGGGAGCACTTTAGTGATAACGATCACAACATGGTACAATTTAAATTTATGAACAAGGAAATAGACAAGCTGCAAAAAAAGGTTTTGCATTGGGGGAGAGCGGATTTTAGTAAAATAAGGCAGGATCTGGCCAAAGGAAACTGGGAACAGCTACTAATGGGAAAATCTACAGAAGAGCAGTGGGGGGCATTCAAAAAGGAAATGGGGAGCGTGCAAGCCCAGCATGTTCCCTCTGGAGTGATCGGGGGGAAAAACAAGCCCAGGGAACCATGGATGACCAGACATATTCTGAATACAATGTGAAGGAAAAGAAAGGCTTTTAAAAAGTACAAAGGGGAGCAAATCAATGGAGGCATTAGTGAGGTATAGAAAGTGTAGGGTGGAGCTTAAGTAAGCAATTAGGAAAGTAAAGAGGGGATATGAGAAAGCTCTGGCTGGTAAAAGTAGGGAAAGTCCCAAGATATTCTATAAGTATATCAATGGGAAGAGGATAACCAGGGAAAGAGTACGGCCCATTAGGGACAAGGAAGCAGTCTGTGGGTGGAGCCAGAGGACATTGGTAGAGTGTTGAATGAAGACTTCATATCCATCTTCACCCAAGAGAATGAGGGCGATGGTGTGGAATTCGGGGAGACTGTGAAGTTCTTGAGCAAATGGATATAGGGAAGGACAAGGTATCAGTGGTATTGGAGCCTTAAAAGTGGGTAAATCTCCAGGTCGAGATGAATTGTGTGCTAGGCTGCTGTGGAAGGCAAGGGAGGAGATTGCAGTGGCTCTGACCCAAATTTTCAATTCCTCTCTGGTCACAGGGGAGATGTGGAGATGCCGGCGTTGGACTGGGGTAAACACAGTAAGAAGTTTAACAACACCAGGTTAAAGTCCAACAGGTTTATTTGGTAGCAAAAGCCACACAAGCTTTCGAAGCTCTAAGCCCCTTCTTCAGGTGAGTGGGAATTCTGTTCACAAACAGAGTTTATAAAGACACAGACTCAATTTACATGAATAATGGTTGGAATGCGAATACTTACAACTAATCAAGTCTTTAAGAAACAAAACAATGGGAGTGGAGAGAGCATCAAGACAGGCTAAAAAGATGTGTATTGTCTCCAGACAAGACAGCCAGTGAAACTCTGCAGGTCCACGCAACTGTGGGCGTTACAAATAGTGTGACATGAACCCAATATCCCGGTTGAGGCCGTCCGCGTGTGTGCGGAACTTGGCTATCAGTTTCTGCTCAGCGACTCTGCGCTGTCGTGTGTCGCGAAGGCCGCCTTGGAGAACGCTTACCCGAATATCAGAGGCCGAATGCCCGTGACAGGGGAGATCACAGTAAGAAGTCTCACAACACCAGGTTAAAGTCCAACAGGTTTATTTGGTAGCACAAGCCACTAGCTTTTGGAGCGCTGCCCCTTCATCAGGTGAGTGCGAGTTCAGTTCACAAAAAGGGCATATAAAGACACAAACTCAATTTACAAAGTAATGGTTGGAATGCGAGTCTTTACAGGTAATCAAGTTTTAAAGGAACAGATAATGTGAGTGGAGAGAGGGTTAAGCACAGGTTAAAGAGATGTGTATTATCTCGACACCACACAACCCTGCCACAGCAACCTCTGCAAGACGTGCCGAATCATCGACACGGATGCCATCATCTCACGTGAGAACACCATCCACCAAGTACATGGTACGTACCCTTGCAACTCAGCCAACGTTGTCTACCTGATACGCTGCAGGAAAGGATGTCCCGAGGCATGGTACATTGGGGAGACCATGCAGACGCTACGAAAACGGATGAATGAACACCGCTTGACAATCACCAGGCAAGGGTGTTCTCTTCCTGTTGGGAAAACACTTCAGCGGTCACGGGCATTCGGCCTCTGATCTTCGGGTAAGCGTTCTCCAAGGCGGCCTTCACGACACATGACAACGCAGAGTCGCTGAGCAGAGACTGATAGCCAAGTTCCGCATGAGGATGGCCTCAACCGGGATCTTGGGTTCATGTCACACTATCTGTAACCCCCATGGCTTACCTGGGCTTGCAAAATCTCACTAACCTGGCTGGAGACAATACACATCTCTTTAACCTGTGCTTAACCCTCTCTCCACTCACATTGTCTGTACCTTTAAGACTTGATTACCTGTAAAGACTCGCATTCCAACCATTATTTTGTAAATTGAGTTTGTGTCTTTATATGCCCTGTTTGTGAATACCCACTCACCTGATGAAGGGGCAGCGCTCCGAAAGCTAGTGGATTGTGCTACCAAATAAACCTGTTGGACTTTAGCCTGGTGTTGTGAGACTTCTTACTGTGTTTACCCCAGTCCAGCGCCAGCATCTCCACATCACGAGAGATGCCAGACGACTGGAGAACAGCTAATGTTGTTCCGCTATTTAAGAAGGGTTGTAGAGATAAACCAGGGAACTAATGGGAAAATGCTTAGGAAACACAAAGGGACTTGGGAGTCATTGTTCAAGATTCTCTTAAGGTTAACATGCAGGTTCAGTCGACAGTTAGGAAGGCAAATGCAATGTTAGCATTCATGTTGAGAGGGCTAGAATACACGAGCAGGGACGTACTTCTGAGGCTGTATAAGGCTCTGGTCAGACCCCATTTGGAGTATTGTGCGCAGTTTTGGGCCCCGTATCTAAGGAAGGATGTGCTGTCTTGGAAAGGGTCCAGAGGAGTTTCACAAGAATGATCCCAGTTGAGGACTCTGGGTCTGTACTCGTTGGGGTTTAGAAGGATGAGGGGGGATCTTATTGAAACTTGCAGGATACTGCGAGGCCTGATAGAGTGGACGCGGAGAGGATGTTTCCTCTAGTAGGAAAAACTAGAACCAGAGGGCACAACCTCAGGCTAAAGGGACGATCCTTTAAAACAGAGATGAAGAGGAATTTCTTCAGCCAGAGAGTGGTGAATCTGTGGAACTCTTTGCCGCAGAAGGCTGTGGAGGCCAGGTCATTGAGTGTCTTTAAGACAGAGATAGATAGGTTCTTGATTAATAAGGGGATCAGGGATTATGAGGAAAAGACAGGAGAATGGGGATGAGAAAATTATCAGCCGTGATTGAATGGCGGAGCAGACTCGATGGGCCGAGTGGCCTAATTCTGCTCCTATGTCTTATGGTCTTATACAGACCAGTGAGTCTCATGTCAGTGGTAGGGAAATAATTGGAGAAACTTGTGAAGGAGAACATCTATCTCCACTTGGAGAGGCAAAACTTGATCAGGGATAGTCAGCATGGCTTGGTCAGAGGAAGGTCATGCCTCACAAATTTGATTGAATTTTTTGAGGAGGTGCCCAGGTGTGTAGATGAGTCATAGAAATCATAGAAACCCTACAATGCCGAAAGAGGCCCTTTGGCCCATCGAGTCTGCACTGACCACAATCCCACCCAGGCCCTACTCCCATATCCCCACATATTTTACCCGCTAATCCCTCTAACCTACGCATCTCAGGACACTAAGGGCAATTTTTAGCATCGCCAATCAACCTAACCCGCACATCTTTGGACTGTGGGAGGAAACCGGAGCACCCGGAGGAAACCCACGCAGTCACGAGGAAAATGTGCAAACTCCACACAGTGACCCAAGCCGGGAATCAAACCCAGGACCCTGGAGCTGTGAAGCAGCAGTGCTAACCACTGTGCTACCGTGCTGCCCAGAATAGTCGATGTAGTTTATATGGATTTCAGCAAAGCCTTTGACAAGGTCCCACATGGGAGAGTTGTAAAGAAGGTAAATTCACGTGGGATAAAGGGTAATTTGATACTCCTTATACACGTATGACTGCAGCCAAATTCCCCTCCAACTCGATTTTCAAGTTTGCTGATGACGCCACTGTAGTGGGTCGGATCTCAAACAATGACGAGACAGAGTACAGGAATGAGATGGAGAATCTGGTGAACTAGTACGACAACAATCTCTCCCTCAATGTCAACAAAACAAAGGAGATTGTCATTGACTTCAGGAAGCGTAGTGGAGAACATGCCCGTCTACATCAATGGGGATGAAGCAGAAATGGTCGAGAGCGTCAAGTTTTTAGGTGTACAGATCACCAACAACCTGTCCTGGTCCCCCCAATGCTGACACTATAGTTGAGAGCCCACCAACACCTCTACTTTCTCAGAAGACTAAGGAAACTTGGCATGTCAACTGTGACTCTCACCAACTTTTACAGATGCGCCATAGAAAGCATTCTTTCTGGTTGTATCACAGCTTGGTATGGCTCCTGCTCTGCCCAAGACCGCAAGAAACTACAAAGGGTCGTGAACGAAGCCCAATCCATTACTCAAACCAGTCTCCCATCCATTGACTGTCGACACTTCCTGCTGCCTTGGCAAAGCAGCCAGCATAATTAAGGACCCCAAACGTTCTCTCTTCCACCTTCTTCCTTCGGGAAAAAGATACAAAAGTCTGAGGTCACATACCAACCGACTCAAGAATAGCTTCTTCCCTGCTGCCATCAGACTTTTGAATGGACCTACCTTGATTTAAGTTCATCTTTCTCTACACCCTAGCTATGACTGTAACACTGCATTCTGCACTCTCTCATTTCCTTCTCTATGAACTGTATGCTTGGTCTGTACAGTATGCAAGAAACAATACTTTTCACTGTATACTAATACATGTGACAATTAATCTAATCAAATGACAGAAGACTGCTTTAGTGACTGGAAGCCAGTGTCCAGTGGCGTACTACAGGGATCAGTGTTGGGCTCCCTATTATTCGTCATTTATATAAATGACCGTGATGACTATGTGGGGGATAGGATTAATAAGTTTGTGGGTGACGCAAGGATTGGACGGGTGGTTAAGTGAGTTGGAGTGTCTTGGGCAACAAGAAAATATAGATGAAATGGTCAAATGGGCAGATAAGTGGCAGGTGGAATTTAACCCTAAAAAGTGTGAGGTGATACACTTTGGAAGAAGTAATTTGGCAAGAAAGTACTCAATGAATGGTTGGACACTAGGAAGTTCTGTGGAACGAAGGGCCCTTGGCGTATTTGTCCACACATCTCTGAAAGCAGGTTATGTTAGTAGGGTGGTGAAAAAGGCATATGGGACACTTGCTTTTATCAATCGAGGCATAGATTACAAAAGCAGGGAAGTCATATCGGAATTGTATAGAACTTTGGTGAGGCTACAGCTGGAGTACTGTGTGCAGTTCTGGTCGCCACATTATCGGAAGGATGTGATTGCACTGGAGGGGGTGCAGAGTAGATTCACCAGGATGCTGCCTGGGATGGGACATTCAAGTCATGAAGAAAGGTTGCGTGGACTTGGGTTGTTTTCGTTGGAGCAGAGAAGACTGAGGGGTGACCTGATCGAGGTGTACAAGATTATGAGGGACATGGGCAGGGTGTCGAAGGAGCAGCTGTTCCCTTAGTTGAAGGGTCAGTCATGAGGGGACATAGGTTCAAGGTGATGAGCAGGAGGTTTAGGGGGGATGCGAGGAAAAACGTTTTTACCCAGAGGGTGGTGATGGTCTGGAATGCGCTACCTGGGAGGGTGGTAGAGGTGGGTTACCTCCCATCCTTTAGAAAGTACCTGGGTGAACACTTGGCACGCCATAACATTCAGGCTATGGTCCAAGTGCTGGCAGGTGGGATTAGATGGGAGTTCAGGTATTTCTAATATGTCGGTGCTGACTCAATGAGCCAAAGGGCCTCTTCTGCGCTATATGATTCTATGCAACATACTGAATTTTTTTAGCATTTGTTACCATTTCCTCAATAATGGACTCGAGCATTGTTTCCAACAACTGATATCAGGCTAACTGGCCTGTGGTCCCTGTTTATTATCTCCCTCCTTTTGAATAACAGTGTTTGCTAACCTCTAATTGCTTGGACTATTCCAGAATCTAGGGAAGTTTCAAAGATCAAAACCAATGCATCCTCAACTCTGCAACCGCCTCCTTTAGAATCCTTGGTGACAGGCCCAGGGGATTTATCAACTTTTAGTGACATTAATTTCTCCAGTGCGAAATCTTTAATATTAATGACTTTAGGTATGGTATGAAGGAAACAGAACACTGCAATTATCAACAAACATCCCCACTTCTGACCTTTCTGATCGAGAGAAGATCGTTGATGAAGCAACTGAAGATGGTTGTGCCTAGGATCTAGGTTGATCCCTTTGGAGCTCCTACAGCAAATATAACATAGGAAATGGCTACAGTATGGGCCATTCAGTCCACCGTGTCTGCTCCATCAATCAGTAAGGTTGTTGCAGATCTGTTCATGGCCTTGCTTTCCTGCCCGCTCTCTTGCCTCCCTTATAGATCAAAACGCTGTCTAATTCAGTGCTGAATATATTCAATAACCCAGCCTCCACCGCTGTCTGGAATGGAGCATTCCAAAGAATATGACCCTCTGAGAAGAAATTCCTCATTTCCATCTTAAATGAATGACTCCTTATTCTGAAATTGTTTCCTAGTTCTTGACTTGCCCTTGAGGAGCAAAATCCTCTTGGCTTCTACCCTGTCAAGGCCCCTTGTTCTAATAAAATAACTTTCATTCTTCTAAACTTGGAGTGTAGAACCAGCCTGTTCAACCTTTCCAGGAATTGGCATAGTAAATGTTTTTTGTTGCAAGTATATCTGTCTTCAAATGTGAAGTCCAAAAATTACATGTAGTATTCTGGGTGTGATCTCACCAATAATGTAGCAAGACATCTACTACAGTCCTAGTTATTTGATTTACCAGAACACTGATCCCTACATGGTTCACCTAAAGCTGTCCCAATGGTACAGCTCCCACTTTTCCCCAGTACTGGTGCCAGTACCCCATGAATTGAAACCCATTTCTCCCATATTGAACTTTGAGCCACGCATTCAACTTTCTGATCTTATTTATCCTATGCCAATTTGCTCATGGCTTGAGTAGTGATCCAGTGATTTTAACTTTTATAGATTTTTTGAAACATGTAACCCAAGCTGCTCATTCTCAGCAGAACCGCTTTCTTTGTCCTACCTATGTCGTTGTTACCCGCATGGACCACAACTGGATCCTTCTCCCATACAAGTTTCTTGCTAGCTAACGCCAAGAAGGTGTCATTATCCTTCACACCCTATCCTTTGAAACCCGCGCTCTTGGCTGCAGAGGACGGTGTCTATCCCCTACTACTACATTAATTTTTATTTCGTGGTGCAGTGATTGTTCATCCTCCCTGCAGTCCTGCTCTCATCCACACAGGCTGCTGCAAGAGCCTCAAAGCTATTGGATGATTGCAAAGATTAATGCTCCCTCAGTGATACCTTCTGATCTCCACACCTGTGTGACATAGGGTAACATTCTTCTGCCTCTGATCTGTAGTATTTAGCCCAAAGGGATGTGACTGCCTCCAGGACCAAAATGTCCAGGTAAGTTTTCCCTTCCCTGAAACATCCTAGTGGCTGAAACTCAGACTCCAGCTCATCAACTCTGAGACAGAGTTCCTCAAGCTGCACTCACTGCAGTTGTTGTTGCGGACCCCATTGGTGTCCACCAGCACCCACATGCTACAGCTGCAACACATCATCTCCCCTGCCAGCTATATTGTATAATATTTGACTAATTCGTTTTGAGTTTTGAAACATGACTCAACAATTATGTGCAGTCATATTAATGATAAATGGTTTTCCTGAGACTGTGATTAACCTTCAACCATCACAACCATTTCCATTTGTGCTAGGTATGATTCCAATCAGTGGAGACCTGCAATCTCCATTGACTCCTCATAGAGTCATAATGGCACAGAAGGAAACCATTGGACCCATTGAGTCAATGTCGGTCTCTGTTGAACAGTCCAGTCATTCCCATTCCCCGCTCTATCCTCCTAGCCCCAAAAGTTTCTCCTTCAAGTGCCTGTCCATTTTCCATAAATGTGTGTATTCTGGCCCTTAGGATCAGTTTTCCTTTGTGTATCTTAGCTAAACCTGTTATAATCTTGTACATTTCTATCAATCTCCTCTCAATCTCCTGTGCTCCAAGCAGAACAACCCAGCTTCTTTGGCCTAACTTTGTAGCTAAAATCCCTCATCCCTGAAACCATTCTTGTCAATCTCCTTTGCACCCTCTCAAGAACCCTTATATCTTTGAAGTGTGGTGATCAGAACTGGACACAATTCTCTAGTTGTGGCCTCTAATCAGAAATGTATACAAGTGCAACATAACGCTTTTGTACTCAATGCCTCTAATTATGAAGTCCAAGATCCCAGATGTTTTGCTAATTACTCTCTCAATAAGTCCTTCCACTTGTTTTAATAGGCTGCTTGGACCATACTGTCAAATGCTGCCTTGAACAGTCACTCTTGCCTCCCCGCTAGGATTCAGCTCTTTTGTCTGTGATTGGACCAAGGCTATAATGAGGCTTGAAGCTAAATCACCTTGCTGAAACTCAGACTGTGCATCGATGATCAGGTTATTCTTGAGTAAGTGGTAGTGCTTGTCGATGGTGACTTCAGTCACGATGTCTGGGAGTTGACTGGTCTGGTTGCATTTGTTTTGTGGAGAGGACATAGCTGGGCAATTTGGTGCTAATAGTGTAGCTGTACTTGAACATCTTGGCTAGACTTTGGACTAGATCTGGAACACAAGTCTTAGCAATGTAAGTTGTTGGAGCTGTTGTCATATCCTGTGCCCTGAACAGTTTCATGTGGAGTGAATCAAAGAACGAAGAAAATTGCAGCACAGGAACAGGCTCTTCGGCCTTCCAAGCCTGCACCGACCATGCTGTCCAACTGAACTAAAACCCCCTACCCTTCCGGGGACCATATCCCTCTATTCCCATCCTATTCATGTATTTGTCAAGACGCCCCTTAAAAGTCACTATCATATCTGCTTCCGCACCCACCACCCTCTGTGTAAAAAAAACTTGCCTCGTACATCTCCTTTAAACCTATGCCCCCTAGTACTTGACTGTTCCACCCTGGGAAAATACTTCTGACTATCCACTCTGTCCATGCCACTCATAATCTTGTAGACTTCTGTCAGATTGCCCCTCAACCTCCGTCGTTCCTGTGAGAACAAATCAAGTTTCTCCAACCTCTCCTCATAGCTAATGCCCTAATACCAGGCAACATCTTAGTAAATCTTTTCTGTACCCTCTCCAATTCCTTCTGGTAGTGTGGCAACCAGAATTGAACATTATATTCCAAGTGTGGCCTAACCAAGGCTCTATAAAGCTGCAACATGACTTGCCAATTTTTAAATTCAGTGCCCTGGCTGATGAAGGTAAGCATGCCATATGCTTTCTTGACTACCTTCTCCACCAGCATTGCCACTTTCAGTGACCTGTGTACCTGTACACCCAGATCCCTTTGCCTATCAATAGGGTTCTGCTATTTACTGTATATTTCCCATCTGTATTAGACCTTCCAAAATGCATTGCCCCACATTTGTCTGGATTAAACTCCATCTGCCATCTCTCCGCCCAAGCCTCCAACCGATCTATGTCCTGCTGTATCCTATGACGGTCCTCATCGCGATCCGCAATTCTACCAAACTTTGTGTTGTCCGCAAACTTACTAATCAAACCAGTTACATTTTCCTCCAAATCATCTATATATATATATTACAAACAGCAAAGGTCCCCAGCACTGATCCCTGAGGAACGCCACTTGTCACAGCCCTCCATTCAGAAACGCACCCTTCCACTGCTACCCTCTGACTTCTATGACTGAGCCAGTTCTGTATCCACCTTGTCAGCTCACGTCTGATCCCATGAGACTTCACCTTCTGCACCAGTCTACCATGAGGGACCTTGTCAAAGGCCTTACTGAAGTCCATGTAGACAACATCCACTGCCCTATCCTCAATCATCTTCGTCACTTGCTCGAAAAACTCGATCAAGTTAGTGAGACATGGATATCTGCTCTTTTTTTTAATAACCACAAAGACCAAAAGAGGTCAGCGAAGGAAATCCGCACACAACAATCATATCCACAACTTCCTGTTTTTCAAGGAATCGACCTTGACACACAAATGCATCCACCAATATTGGGTAAAGTTAATAAACAAAAACCAATAAAAGTAGGCAGTGCAATGATATGCTTTCCTTTGACAATGCACCTCAGTTGTTACAGTTCCTACATCCTATGTTCCATTAAGCCTGCTCCACAGTGAAGTGATAGACTGGCTTACTGTATTCTCAAAATACTGCCTGTGTGTAGGAGACAACATTTTCTTGCACAATAGAAATGTCAATCAAGATTACCCTGCACCAAAGCAAACTTGCTGCTGATGATTGGTCTGGTGTTGGACTTGCAATCAGTGAGCCGTACATTTCCTTGAATGAGGTTGTGACGCATTGTGCAGAGCACCATCAGTAAAAAGGAATTAGGTACAGAACTTTGAACAACTCAACCCTATAATATCTGATATTTCTTGGTAATTTGCCAAATGCTGCACGATTTGGAGAAATAACATGAAAAAGCATTTTTGTGAGAACATTTGAGTTGAAGGAATGTTATAGAACACATAACACTGTCTACACAAAGCTGTTTGCACTCTGCTCTTTAGGAGAAAGATTAATCAGACATTTATACAGAACACTTTCCGTCCCCTGGGCATCCCAAAGTGTTCCAGAGTCAATAGCTTATATTTTGAGTAGTCATGGTTGTTCTATCAGGAAACATGGGCAGTGTACACAGTACAATCCCACAAACTGCAATTTGATTTCAGCCCCGACCCCTGCACTCCGGGAGTGTCTACAGGAGATCAGGCTGTGAAGACCAGTTTCTCATGTCAGGAGTTTTGCTCACCAATTACTGCAGCGATATGGAAAGCAGATTTAACAGCATAAGCAGCATCACAAAAGTATCCAATTCTGGCTCAAAGACACCAGGATCCAAATCAAAATGCAAAATATGTCTCCACATACAGGTGTTTGCATATTTCGAAACACGGTCACTGTATATGCAACAGTGCCAAATCCAATGTGAATGTTAGGACACAACTAACAAAAGAAGGGGGCTCCAAGAACATTCCCACCCTCAACAATGTTGCAGCCAGCTTGCAAGAGTAAAAGACAAGGCTGAAGCATCTGTAACCATCTTCAGTCAATTTGTTTAAGAAGGGTAGCAAGGATAATCCAGGTAATTACAGGCCGGGAGCCTGATGTCAGTGGTAGGGAAATTATTGGAGAGGATTCTTGGAGACAGGATTCACTTCCACTTGGAAATAAGTTGATTTATTAGTGAGAGGCAACATGGTTTTGTTAGTGAGACACGAGTGTTTGATGGGGACAGTGTAAAGGGAGCTTTACTCTGTATCTAACCCCGTGCTGTAGTAGTCCTGGGAGTGTTTGATGGGATAATGTAGACTAGAGGGAGCTTTACTCTGTATTTAACCCTGAGTTGTATCTGCCCTCGGTATGTTTGATTGCATTGAATCATAGAATGATTTTAGTACAGTAGGCACTCATTTGGCCTGTCTTGTCCAAGCCAGCTCTTTGAGTTATCCATTCCCCTGCTATTCCCATCATCCTGCACAATATTTTTGTTTGAAGCTACGATTGAATCTGTTCATCTTTCAGATGGATCAGAACTAATTGGATTTAGTTTTTCTGCCAGTCAATTTCATCTGTTTTCTGCCGCTGTTATAAATATTTTGCATTAACTTCAGATAAGGATGCATCTTTGTAAATTCATCTTTGTAAATTCATCTTTGTAAATTCATCTTTGTAAATTCATCTTTGTAAATTCATCTTTGTAAATTCATCTTTGTAAATTAGAAATCATAGAAACCCTACAGTGCAGAAGGAGGCCATTCGGCCCATCGAGTCTGCACCAACCACAATCCCACCCAGGCCCTACCCCCACATATTTACCCGCTAATCCCTCTAACCTACGCATCTTAGGATTCTAAGGGGCAATTTTTAACCTGGCCAATCAACCTAACCCGCACATCTTTGGACTGTGGGAGGAAACCGGAGCACCCGGAGGAAACCCACGCAGACACGAGGAGAATGTGCAAACTTCACACAGACAGTGACCCGAGCCGAGAATCGAACCCAGGACCCTGGAGCTGTGAAGCAGCAATGCTAACCACTGTGCTACCGTGCCGCCCCGAATTCATCTTTGTAAATTCATCTTTGTAAATTCATCTTTGTAAATAGCTGTCTTGTGCAGTATCCTTCAAAGATTTGTGGAGATGAGATACTCTGATCTCCATCCCACATTAAAATTGTATTGTTTAGTTTATGTTGCATCTCCTCATTCACAATCTGTGTTGAATTTCATCTGCCGTTTGTTTGCAAGTTTCACCAGTTGTCAATGTCATCCTGAACCCGGCTGCTATCCCCTGCCCACCCCTCCCCCCTCCATTGCTTTTTTAAAATCCTTCCATGGGGTGTGGGTATTGCGGTTAGGTCATTTGTTGCCCATCTCTAATATCCCTTGAGAAGGTGTGGGGTGGTGAACTGCCTCCTTGAACTGTTGCTGTCTATGCAGGGATGTACTTCTGAGGCTTTATAAAGCACTGGTTAGGCCCCATTTGGAGTACTGTGAGCAACTTTGGGCCCCACACCTCAGGAAGGACATACTGGCACTGGAGCGGGTCCAGCGGAGATTCACACGGATGATCCCAGGAATGGTAGGCCTGACATACGATGAACGTCTGAGGATCGTGGGATTATATTCATTGGAGTTTAGGAGGTTGAGGGGAGATCTAATAGAAACTTACAAGATAATGAACGGCTTAGATAGGATGGACGTAGGGAAGTTGTTTCCATTAGCAGGGGAGACTAGGACGCGGGGGCACAGCCTTAGAATAAAAGGGAGTCACTTTAGAACAGAGATGAGGAGAAATTTCTTCAGCCAGAGGGTGGTAGGTCTGTGGAATTCATTGCCACAGAGGGCTGTGGAGGCCGAGACGTTGAGCGTCTTCAAGACAGAAATTGATAAATTCTTGATTTCTCGAGGAATTAAGGGCTATGGGGAGAGAGCGGGTAAATGGAGTTGAAATCAACCATGATTGAATGGTGGAGTGGACTCGATGGGCCGAATGGCCTTACTTCCGCTCCTATGTCTTATGGTCTTATCTGATACAGGTACACCAACAGAGCTGTTGGGGAGAGAGCTCCATGACTTTGACCCAGTGACAGTGCAGGAAAGGTAATATATTTCCAAGTTGGGATGGTGTATGACTTGCAGAGGAACTTTTAGGTGGTGGCATCTGCTCCCTGCATCTCGGTGGTAGAGTCTGAGACTTGGCAAGATGCTGCTGTGCATCTTGTAGATGGGAAACGGCAGCTACTGCATTGGTGGTGGAGGGAGTGAATGTTTAAGTTGGTGGATGGGGAGGCAGTCAAGCAGGTTACTTGTCCTGGATGGTGTTAAACTTGTGTTGTTGGAGCTGCACTCATCTAGGCAAGTTGAGAGTTTCCATCACACTCCTGACTTTATAGATGGTGGACAGGTTGTGGGGGGTCAGGAGGTGAATTACTCGCCACAGGATTCCTAGCCTCTAACCTGTTCTTCTAGCCACAGTATCTATTTGGCTAGTCCAGTTCAACTTCTGGTCAATGGTGTTAGGGACCAGATCAGAAACTTCCAAGGTATATTGTGGAGTTGACCTAGACCCCAACCTTTTTTGCTTTTGTTAAGTGCGAGCATAAGGTGCTTTGTTCCAGGTGTGATTCTATTAACCCACTAGAAAGCTTTTATTAAAACAAACTTTATTTAACAACAGTTAAAATGTAACAAAAATAGTTAGCATAACTCACCAACTGAAATCTTTAAACATGACAAGATATTCTTAACAGCTAGCTATCTCTATAGTTCCAATTTAAGAAATATCCCCACAGATATGCATTCCCCTTCAGAATCAGTTAGCAGAAAAATAGATATGCTCACGTGGGTGCTACATTTCCAGCCTTTTAATCCCTCTGGACAGAGATACAGAAAGATGTGTCTGCCTTCTGACTCCCATGCAGCATCCTCCAGAGAAAGATCTAACTTCCAGCAGCAGAACTTCAGAGAAAAAACATATTTTCTGGCAGGTTCCAGTCTTCCATTTCCAGAGAAAGAAAGAAAGAGACAGAGAGCTACTTTTCTCAAAAGATCCCAAGCAGTTCAGGAGAGATTTTAGAATATACTTCTACACGCAGAGAGTGGTGGAGGCTTTGAACTCTCTTCCTCAAACGGTGGTGAATGCTGGTTCAATTGTTAGGTTTAAGTCTGAGATGGACAATCTTTTATTGAGCAGGGTATCAAGGGATATGTGTTTAGGGCACGAACTTGGAGTTAGGCTACAGATCAACCATGATCTTACTGAATGGCAGAGCGGGCTCGAGGAGCTGAAGGGCCTCCTATGTTCCTAACTGAGGAGTTCCAAATGGTGCTGAACACCATACAATCATCAGTGAACATCGCTACTTCTGATTTTGTACTATTTCAGGCAAAACAAGTAAACTGCAAATTACTTCTGGCCTTGTGATGGAAGGAAAGTCACTAATGAAGCTGCTCAAGAAGGTTGGACCGAGCACACATTCCTGAGGAACCCCTGCAGTGATGTCCTGGGACTGAGACGGTTGACCTACTACCACAACCATCTTCTTTATTTCAAGAGCTTATCATCTGTGAACTTTAAAACTGTTCCTTGTGATCCAAATCCAGCCATTTTTACAAAAAGACCTTTATAGCTTGACTTTTCTCCCTTTTTCTAAAATGGTGGTTTAACTTATGCTGTCCTCTTTTGCACAACCTCTACATCGAAGAGGATGAGAAGATTGTGGCCTGAACCTCTGCAATTTACTCCATTACAGCCACTGCAGCATAGGATGCATCAGGTGTCTTATTCCAGAAAGCAAGTTGCTGCAGGATTGAACTAGAGCCAACCCTTTACATACTTTGTAAGCTTTTATTTGCAGAGATATACATCAAAACATATACTTCTAAATAACCACTGCTATATATAGGAGCACAAATGAATCCCGAGTTAATGCCCATCATCAGAATACAATTAAACACTTATTTAAGGTACTGTTAACAATCTGGACTGGGTGACATTTACTTCGAGTACTGCCAACCTTTGAAGTTCACCTACTCAATGTATCTCTCATCCAGTATTGCTAACACCAGCTTTACTGCTGTATTGTCAACATCCTCTTCATTGGTGAAGACAATTGCAAAGCACTCATTTGCGATCTCAGCCAAGCCCTCTGAGAAGAAGAGCATGAAGTACTTTTGGTCCTTAATTTACCCAGCTTTTCCTTACTACCAGCTTACTAATTATATGTTCAAAAATCTTTTGGGGTTCTATTTTTGTTGGCTGCTAAACTATTTTTGTACTCTTGTTCCTTTTTTAGACTTTCTCTGCTTGTGTATTCAGCTAGATTCTCTATTATGGACCTTGTATTTGACTTGAGGCTCCTTTTTCTATCTGATTGTAATCTATATCTTTAGCTATCCAGGCCACTCTAGCTTTCAATGCTTTTTCTTTCCCCCTCATTGGAATGTGTTTGCCATAGAGTTATAGAGATTTACAGCATGGAAACAGGCCCTTTGGCCCAACTTGTCCATGCTACCCTTTTCTTTAAACCACAAAGCTAGTCCCAATTGTCCACGTTTATAGAACATAGAACATAGAACATTACAGCGCAGAACAGGCCCTTCGGCCCACGATGTTGCACCGACCAGTTAAAAAAAAAAACTGTGACCCTCCAACCTAAACCAATTTCTTTTCGTCCATGAACCTATCTACGGATCTCTTAAACGCCCCCAAACTAGGCGCATTTACTACTGATGCTGGCAGGGCATTCCAATCCCTCACCACCCTCTGGGTAAAGAACCTACCCCTGACATCGGTTCTATAACTACCCCCCCTCAATTTAAAGCCATGCCCCCTCGTGCTGGATTTCTCCATCAGAGGAAAAAGGCTATCACTATCCACCCTATCTAAACCTCTAATCATCTTATATGTTTCAATAAGATCCCCTCTTAGCCGCCGCCTTTCCAGCGAAAACAATCCCAAATCCCTCAGCCTCTCCTCATAGGATCTCCCCTCCATACCAGGCAACATCCTGGTAAACCTCCTCTGCACCCTCTCCAAAGCCTCCACATCCTTCCTGTAATGTGGGGACCAGAACTGCACACAGTACTCCAAGTGCGGCCGCACCAGAGTTGTGTACAGTTGCAACATAACGCTACGACTCCTAAATTCAATCCCCCTACCAATAAACGCCAAGACACCATATGCCTTCTTAACAACCTTATCTACTTGATTCCCAACTTGGTAGCACAAGCTTTTGAAGCGCCGCTCCTGATGAAGGAGCAGCACTCTGAAAGCTCATGCTACCAAATAAATCTGTTGGACTTTAACCTGGTGTTGTGAGACTACTTACTGTGCCTTAAACCTATGCCCTCTAGTTTTAGACTCCCCTACCTTTGGAAAAAGATGTTGGCTCTCTAGCTGATCTGTGCCCCTCATAAATTTTATAGACCTCTATAAGATCGCCCCTAAGCCTCCTACGCTCCAGGGAAAAAAGTCCCAGTCTATCCAGCCTCTCCTTATAACTCGAACTATCGAGTCCCGGTAGCATCCTAGTAAATCTTTTCTGCATTCTTTCTAGGTTAATTCTATAATAGGGTGAACAGAACTACACAAGTTCTGAGTGTGGCCTTATCAATGTCTTGTACAGCTTCAACAAGATGTCCCAACTCCTGTATTCAATGTTCTGACCAAGGGAACCAAGCATGCCTTCTTCACCACTCTGTCCACCTATGACTTCACTTTCAAGGAGCTCTGATCCTGTATCCCTAGATCTCCCTGTTCTGTAACTCTCCCCAACACCCTACCATTAACTGAGTAAGTCCTGCCCTGGTTCGATCTACCAAAATGCATCACCTCACATTTATCTAAATTAAACTCCATCTGCCATTCATCAACCCGTTGGCCCAATACATCAAGATCCCGTTGCAATCCTAGATAACCTTCACTGTCCACTATGCCATCAATCTTGGTGTCATCTGCACACGTACTAACCGCGTCTCCTAAATTCTCATCCAAATCATTAATATAAATGACAAATAACAGTGGACCCAGCACCGATCCCTGAGGCACACCGCTGGTCACAGGCCTCCAGTTTGAAAAACAACCCCCTACAACCACCTGGCTTCTGTCATCAAGCCAATTTTGTATCCATTTGGATACCTCACCCTGGATCCCATGAGATTTAACCTCATTCAACAACCCACCATGCGGTACCTTGTCAAAAGCCTTGCTAAAGTCCATGTAGACAACATCAACTGCACTGCCCTCATCTACCTTCCTGGTTACCCCTTCAAAAAACTCAATCAAATTTGTAAGACATGATTTTCCACTCACAAAGCCATGCTGACTGTCCCTAAATGTTCTTGCTTCTCTAAATGCCTGTAGATCCTTCTCTCAGAATACCTTCTAACAATTTACCCACTACAGACGTTAGGCTCATTGGTCTGTAGTTCCCAGGCTTTTCCCTGCAGCCCTTAAACAAAGACACAACATTTGCCACCCTCCAATCTTCAGGCACCTCACCTGTGGCTGTCGGTGATTCAAATATCTCTGCTAGGGGACCCGCAATTTCCTCCCTGGCCTCCCACAACGTCCTAGGATACATTTCATCAGGTCCCGGGGATTTATCTACCTTGATGTGCTTTAAGATTTCCAGCACCACCTCCACTGTAATATGTACACTCCCCAAGACATCACTATTTATTTCCCCAAGTTCCCTAACATCCATGCCATTCTCAACGGTAAATACAGATGAGAAATATTCATTTAGGATCACCCATCTCTTGTTTTGCTTCATCCTCGTGCCCATACCCTGGTGGAAGAAGTTTTAATCTGTATCTAATCTGAGCTGCATTAGGAAAATGACTTGGGTGATGGAAGAAATAGGAAGGTTTTATTCTCGTGTCCTGAATAGGATGCAGTTGTATGGAATCTATCCAATCCCCCATTTAATTTGAGGAATTAAATGGGGGAGGAGGTGGTTAAGAAGGCGTATGGTGTGCTGGCCTTTATCAATCGAGGGATTGAGTTTAGGGGTCCGGGGATAATGATGCAGCTATATAAGACCCTCGTCAGACCCCACTTGGAGTACTGTGCTCAGTTCTGGTCGCCTCATTACAGGAAGGATGTGGAAAAGATTGAAAGGGTGCAGAGGAGATTTACAAGGATGTTGCCTGGATTGAGTGGCATGCCTTATGAGGATAGGCTGAGGGAGCTCTGTCTTTTCTCCTTGGAGAGATGTAGGATGAGAGGAGACCTAATGGAGGTATATAAGATGTTGAGAGGCATAGATCGGGTGGACTCTCAGAGGCTTTTTCCCAGGGTGGAAATGGCTGCTACGAGAGGACACAGGTTTAAGGTGCTGGGGGGGGTAGGTACAGGGGAAATGTTAGGGGGAAGTTTTTCACAGAGGGTGGTGGGCGAGTGGAATCGGCTGCCGTCAGTGGTGGTGGAGGCAAACTCAATAGGGTCTTTTAAGAGACTCCTGGATGAGTACATGGGACTTAATAGGATGGAGGGTTATAGGTAGGCCTAAAAGGTAGGGATATATTCGGCACAACTTGTGGGGCCGAAGGGCCTGTTTTGTGCTGTAGTTTTCTATGTTTCTAATGTGGTGACATTGTTAGGATCTCGGATCAGAATCCCAAATTACACTATGAACAAGACTAGACCCCAATAATTTTTCTATTTTGGCATACATATGAAGATAGGATACTTCATAGGAGTGATTCCACTGACAAATTAGGGATCTTTTATAGTACACTAAACTTTATTTAATAACACAGTTTAAATGTAACTTAACAAATGAAGCAGCTTATCTGTTAGCAACTCAACGATATTTAAAAATGAAAGGAAACAACCTTAAGTCATCACTGTTTCAGTTCCAAAGAAGCAACATTCAAGTGCCATTTAAAATACAGTTAGCAACCATAAAAATACTTGCTGTAATGAATGTATGCCTTTCTGAAATTTATTTGCCATGATTCTGTACAGAATGTTTATCATAGAAATCATAGAAACCCTACAGTACAGAAAGAGGCCATTCAGCCCATCGGGTCTGCACCGACCACAATCCCTACCCCCATATCCCTACATATTTTACCCGCTAATCCCTCTAACCTACGCATTTCAGGACACTAAGGGGCAATTTTTTAGCATGGCCAATCAACCTAACCCGCACATCTTTGGACTGTGGGAGGAAACCGGAGCACCTGGAGGAAACCCACGCAGACACGAGGAGAATGTGCAAACTCCACACAGACAGTGACCCAAGCCGGGAATCGAACCTGGGTCCCTGGAGCTGTGAAGCAGCAGTGCTAACCACTGTGCTACCGTGCCGCCCATCAAAACAAGTTTACTAGTTCCTTCCATTTTTATCGGAGCCATTTTGACTGGATCCAGCAGCACACGATTGTTATTGCAGCAACATAATTGGTCTTAATTGATGTCATTTTTGTTTTGATCTGAAATAATGCAGAGTTCTGTTGTTTTGTTTTCCCCTGGGATATTGCAGAGTGAGGCTTGATTAGGTTGATTGACTGGTAAGGTGATATGACTGGGCTCTCTCAGATCTGGAGACTGGAATCTGGGAGGAAATAAATCTTTCTCCTGAGGCTCTGTTGTCTGGAAGGGGAGCTTTCTCTGGAAGTTGCTGCATGTTAATTAGAAGACACATGTCTTGATCACTTTCCAGAAGTGTCAAAAGGCTGGAAATCAAGAACCTACAGAAGCATCTTTGGTTTCTGTGCTAACTGGTTCTAAAGAAGGGATTTATGTCTATGGAGGATATTGCTAAATTGGAACAATAGAGAAAGCTGGCTATTAAGAATTGTACTTTGTCATGTTTGAGTATTTTTATTGGTCAAAGTTATGTTAATTATTTTTTGTTATATTCTAACTGTGTTCTTAAATGAGGTTTGTTTTGATGGAAGCTTCTTAGTGGGTCACTTGAGTCATACCTGGAGTGAAACGCCTTATGCTCATCATAATGTCAAAATCAAATGTGAAAGTTAGGGTCTAGGCTAACTTCATAAAATATCTTGGGGTTTCTGATCTGACCCTTAACAAGTGTGCACAGTCTTGAAGCTTTCAGAGAGAGTTTTGGAGCATCTTGCAGAAGCCTCTGTCTTCAAACAGTTCCCAGCCAGAACTGTAACTCTAAAAACTGCAAAAGCTTCTTTCTCTGTGTAGACCCATATTATCAAATGACCCTGTCAATCAGCCGAGTCAGAAATGCCAGGGGAACTTCTTGTATAAGCAAAAGCCCATTAGTTCTATCAAAGTAACCCATTTCTAGTTAAAATGAGTTGTTAACTTACTTTCACTACCTTTGAGCTAAATGTTTTCCAGACACACCAGCTGCCTAGACAATAAAGCTGGATTTTTAAACTTTCCCCTTAAACATAAAAAACTATATATATTGCATGACTATCATCATAACATTAACTCCAAATGTTTACCCCCAGTGATGGGTTGGACCCTCGTTATTGAGAGAGAGCTGATGGGTAATTGCAGAGAACAGGCCTCCCATCCTCTTGACACATTGAGGGAAGTCATTTTGCAAAGCATTTATTTGTGTACTAACCAGAGTTTGCTGTAGCAAGGTCTGTGCAAGTTAGCAAACTCTTTCATTGGTATGTTCATGGAACCTTTGTTAATTACCTTTGACTGTCCAGTGTATTCACACACGATGAGTGATGCAGATCCACTGTGAAGTCACTGTGTTTATATTGGTGCTCTGTTTCATACCAGATCTCTTAATGGCAGTGCCTGTTTGGTGACACACCAGCTTTTCCATGTCATTTTTGGTAAGTCCCATTTTATTTCAATATTTGCATTGATGTAAATTATGTGAAGTACTAACTGTTTCATTAGCTTGAGCTTGATCAAGGGCTGATTGATGGTTTAAAAAAAAGCCATTGTGAGCCAGTTAACATGTGATTGAATGCAGGACGAGTGATTCTGGAGAATTTTTATAAAGCTGTGTCCTTTAGTGAGTGTTTGCTGTGTAGTTTCAGCTTTTAACATTGAAACTAATGCAAAATAAATTGCCCCTAGATTTCACAGCTTAGGGTCAACGCTCCTTCCCATACAAGTTAAAAATACTCTGCTGTTCAGCTCAAGACTAGAAGTCTCCCTCCTGCACCTTATGCCAACCCCCTTCATTCCAGCACTGGCACCTGCTTGACTGCTCATTGTCCAAGCGAGGGGCTGCAAGGATGTCTGTACCACCTGCACCATGCAAGGAACCAGTGACTGCTGTACGGGCCACTGTGTAATCCACTCTGATCACCATCAATGTGGCCCCCAAGCAACAGAAACAATGCTGCAGGAAATTCAATGCTGAGACACAGACCCTGATCAGAGAGCCCGATTCAACCAGCACCTCACTGCGAACCTGACGACTCTGTAACACAGTTGTCGAGTGTCTACAATGTCAAGAAACACTTGGTCACTCGACCAGGAAACACGAAGACCGGTTTGAGTGACTGAGAACTGATCAGCGAGGCCTTTCTGAACCAACAACCGAACTTGAGAGCAAGAAAGCCGTCTACAGGGGCTGAGGTCCATCAAAGAAACACGTGAATTAAAGAACAGATGGTGGGTGGAGAAAGCGCAGGAGAAACAGTTAACCGACAACCATGATGAGTGAGGTTTCTTCAGCTCAGTTAAGACCACCTATGACCCAAGACCCCACTCCACTGTTGGCTAAGAATGGAGAGGTGCTCATCAGGAACGGAGGCAGACAGCACTCGCTGGAAGGAGCACTTCAAAGACATCCTTAACAGAGGCTGTCTTCAATGTGAGCAACCTCTACTCCATCCCACGGCATGCCACCTGCCACCATGTCAGCACAACCCCAAACCTGCACAAAGTACAAAAGGAAAAGGCTGTCAACTGCTGAAGAACAACAAGCATCAGGAACAGATGGAATTCCTGCCAAAGCACTAAAACATGGTGGAGAAGCGCTATTGGCATGAATACATGACTTCAATTCCCTTATCTGGAAGGAGGAGAACATGCCAGATCCTGGAGATGCTGTAATTATGGCCATCTTCAAGAAAGGTGACAAGTCCAACATGACTGCAGTAACTACAGAGGAAATTCCCTGCTGTCGATCACAGTTAAGGTCATGGTAAGAGTGCCCCTTAATCATCACCTCCCTGTGGCTGAAGAGCTCCTCCCAGAGTTGCAATGTGGATTCTGCCCACTAGTTTTAAAAGTTTAAAAAAAGCTTCTGCTGCCTGCAGGTCAGATCCAAGGTCACGCCACCCTCTGTGATTGAGCTACGGGATGCCGATGTTGCTTTTACCTGCGCCCACCCTGAGGCTGTGCTCCAAGTCCTCATGCACAGCATAGCTCTTGCATTAAACATCCGTAAGACAAGGGTCCCCCAGACTATTATCAAAATCCGCAACAAGGCCTTGGACGACGTGGACCACTTTCCATACCTTGGGAGCTTACTGTCAACAAGGGCAGACAGTGATAAGGCTAACACTTGTGTGCCAGCGTGCCCTTCAGTTGCCTGAGGAAGAGTGTGGATCTAAGACCTGGCACCAAGCTCATAGTCTACAGAGCAGTCGTGATACTCATCCTTCCATATTGCACAGCAGGCACCTCAAAACCCTGGAGACTTTCCACCAGTGCTGTCTCCACAAGATCCTGCAGATCCATTGGCTGGATAGGTGCTCCAAAGTCAGTGTTGTCGCTCAGACCAACATCTCCAGCATCGAAGCATTGACCACACTCGACCAGCTCCGCTGGGTAGGGGCACATCGTTCACCTACCTGACACGAGACGACCAAAACGAGCACTATGCTCGGAGCTTAGGGAACCCCAGAAGAGCAAAGGGCATGCTTCAAGGACACCCTCAAACCTTCCTTGAAAAAGTACAACATCCTCACTGACACCTGGAAACCGCCTGAAGTGGAGGAAAAGCATCTGGAAGGAGCTGAACACTTCAGGTTTTATCACTGAAAGGAAGACTTCCTGATTCATCTGTTTCCAGATCCTTTGACTACAACCTACTTGAAATGTTGTAACTATTTACTTCAATGATACTTCTCTCAAACAAGATTTCCTGTCCTCACCGTTCTCAGATCAATTGAGGAGTAGTTTAATGAAGAGTTAACGGATCCCTCTGCGCATGTTCAATACACAAGTACTAAAGTTATACTTGAATCATTCATGATTGCTGTTTTCTCAGCCACTTATTTCTTGGCTGAAACATTTATTTCAGATACTGTAGATATTCATGTAAAAGTCAACCAAAAGTTTTCTGACCTAAAAAGTCCATAGCTTTTCATGTACCTCCGTGAGAGTCGATCCTACTTTTTCAGGGATCAAAGCTCAAAAATTTCAGAACCAAAATATAATCTCTACAATCAAATGAAAAACGTCAGTTCATTATTCAGTACAGAGAGTACACTTGCCCCATTCCTTCCAGCTCCTACTTGTCAGTTAAGACAGGAAGAATGTGGATCACTGTTCTGCTATTCAGACTCTTAACAAATGCTTGCTTTCTTTTACCCCAATTATTACATCCCTTTGATTCATGACCTCTGTCATCTAATCTCTCCTGCCCTCTGACTTCCCCTTTTGTTCTTCCTCCCTCTCTCCCCTTGCAGTGGCACAATCACATTTCCATCTTCCTTCAGAATTGAAGATGGTCCTATTCCACAGATGCTGCCAGACCTGCTTGGGTATTTCCAGGAATTTGTTTTTATTTCAGCATCTGTGGCATTTTGCTTTTATATTTAGAATGTAGATTGATTTTAAATTTTTGGGAAGAGTAACTAAACAGATCAGTGAAGAGTAATAAACAGCGCACATGGATACAGGGGTCAACTTCCAAGCAAACTTTAAACAATCTCTCTGGTCTTGTGTCCTTGTTTGCTGCCCATCACCCTTCTGGGAAGGGGAAGGGAGGCTCAGGCCTTGCCAATCATCACCTGGTGATGCTGACTCCATGCAATCCCCCTACACCTAGATCTAGATCAAGGGAAGGGGACCATCAGCATAAGAATTTCCAGCCTCATGGCTTCTTGTCGCAGGGTGTGGCGGGAGGCTCCATGCCAAAAACAGAATGGTGTGGGTGGATGCCATTTTCCCCCAGATATCTTGTGGATTCTTTTGTGAGCCATGTGTCAAGCCAGTGTGTTTTAGTTGAAAGTAAGGCCCTCATATTTCACCCGTATAAAAGATGACCTCTTAACTACTTGGCTAAAAAAACTGGTCTTCAAAATTCAACTTTTGCACGTGGTAATACGCAGTCATTTGGAGCAGAGGGGAAGCCAGACCTCCTCCTGTGGCACCTCAAAGCTATCTTGCCTACCCTGAACAGCCTTTCATTCTAAGGTACAAAGAAGTCCAATTATTCCACAAGATGTCTGATGTTCAAGGTGGTCAGTTGGGCAAAGTATTGGGCGATAAATTGTGCCCAGGCCTATATGCCAGCAAGTTTCTATTGGAAGAGGAGCAAGGGGAGACACTTTGAGGAGGAGATTTGAAACTGCTAAGTTGCAACAAAATCTGAAGCAACATAGTGCAGACTTGGGAAAGCAGAGGATTAGAATCTGCAAATTGCTCATCGGTTTCTGATCCCGCTTGGATTTTCCCACATTATTCTGATCCTACTTTGATTTTCCCACATTATTCTGAAGCAGTTAAAACCTTGTAAAAACAACAAAAGACGTTTTTTTAAAAAAAACTGCTAATGGTGCTTTCTTATCTTGTCTCTTTTACTTTTTGAAATTGCGTGGCCTAGAGGTGGGTGTCTGAAAAACTGAGCGTGGAGAGCCTGCAGGATGTGGGACTGTTTGGTGGTAAGTTAGTTTTGAGCCATTTTGTACTATTGCTGCTTGAGATTAACTGGTGAATTACTATGGTGGGGTGGTCATCCATAAGGGACCAATGGCAATGCTTTGAGTATCTTTTGCACTCTCTACACCTATTTCTTCTGTATTTGATGTTGATGTGCCATGGACCACCCTTCCCTCAGAGCTGGGATATCTGGAGGTGGGGAGATAGGGGGTTGAGCTAGTGGTTCCTGTGTCTCTACAATGACATTCTAAAAATAGTCCTGGACTAGCATGGTGGAGTGAATGTTCGTTTCCAGTCTGATATGTTGAGTTTCTTTAGGATATTGCCATTTTTGTCCTCGAACCTGCATTAAAGGTAAAGGAAGATCTCAAACTTTCTCGATCGTTATTGAACCAAGTCATTAAAATACTACAAAGCAACCACTTGCGGGTAGTGGATATTCAACCACAATCTGCAATCTCATGGCCCAGCTTCTCCTCACTCTCATCAAACCAGATGAGCAAACCTTGGTTCGATGAAGGGTGCAGGAGAACAGACCATAAGCTGCACCAGGCATACCTAAGAATGAGATACTAACCTGGTATAGCTACTACAGAGGGCTACGTGCATGGCAAGCAGTGGCTAAATGTCTTAGACAGCAAACTGATCCCACAACCAACAACTCTGCAGTCCTGCCACATCCAATCATCAATGATGGTGGACAATTAAACAGCGAACTGAAGGAGGAAACATCCCCAGTGATGGGGGAGCTCAGCACAGTCTGCAAAAGACCAGACTGACGCATTTGCCACCATCTTCAGCCAGAAGTGCCAAGTGGATGATCCATCTCAGCCCCTTAATGAGGTGCCCAGCATCTCTCATACCAACCTTCAGCCAATTAGATGCACTCGACATGATATCCAGTGTCTTCAGTCAATTCTTGATGCAGCAAAGGCTATGGGCCCCTGACACCGCACTCCTGATAACATCCAGGAAGTAGACTCAGACTTGTGCTCCAGAACTGGCTGCAACACTAGCCAAAGAGCTCAATACAACTATTATACTACTGATGTGAAAAATTGCCCAGATATGTCTTAAACACACAGCACAACAAATCTCATTCTGACCATTGTCGCTTTAACCTACCCCTGATCATTAGCAAAGTGATAGGAGGTATCAGTGACGGCGCTAATTCAAGGAGGTCTCAGTGACAGGGCCAATTTGGAGGGGGGGGGGGGGAGCGGAGTTCAAGGGGCACTTGGTCAGCAATAACCCATCTTCGGATATTCAGTTTGGCCACTTGGATCCTGACCTCATTACCTTGGACTAAGCATGGTCAAAAGTACTGAATTGAAGAGGTGAGCTGAAAGTGATTGACTTTGACATCAATGCACTATTTGACCGAGTGTGGCATCAAAGAGCCCTACAAAATAAATCCATGGGAATTGGGGCAGGAGGGGTTCTCTGCTGGTTGGAGTCCTACCCAGCACAAAGGAAGATGGTTGTGTTTTATCTTTCAAAGATCAATTATACCAATCCCAGGATATTACTGCAGGAGTTCTACAGCATAGTGTCCGAGGCGTAACCATCTCGAGCTGCTTCATCAATGACTTTCCATTCATCTATAAGATCAGAAGTGGGCGTGCTCGCTGATCAGTGTTCAGAACCACTTGCAGCTCCTCACTCAGATACTGAGGCAATCAGCGTCTATATGCATCAAGACCCGGACATGGGCAGCACGGTGGAACAGTGGTTAGCACTGCTGCCTCATGGCACCAGGGACCTGGGTTCGTTTCCAGCCTTGGGTGACTGTGGAGTTTGCACATTCTCCCTGTGTCTGCCTGGATTTCCTCCAGGTGCTCTGGTTTCCTCCCAGAGTTCAGAGATGTGGAGGTTAGGCTGATTGGTGCAAATTTGCCTTAGTGTCCCAAGGAAGGAAGAAATAGCGAGACATCTGGATAGAAATTGTCCCATTGGGCAGACACAGCATGGGTTCATGAAAGGCAGGTCATGTTTAACTAATTTAGTGGAACTCTTTGAGGACATTACGAGCACGGTAGACAACGGGGAACCTTGGATGTGGTATATCTGGATTTCCAGAAAGTATAAGATATCGAACATAGAACATTACAGCGCTGTACAGGCCCTTCGGCCCTCGATGTTGCGCCGACCAGTGAAACCAATCTAAAGCCCCTCTAATCTACACTATTCCAATATCATCCATATTCCAATATCATCCATATAGAAGCAGAATTAGGCCATTCGGCCCTTAGAGTCTGCTCCACCATTTGGATCATGGCTGATATGCTCCTCATCCCCATTTTCCTGCCTTTCCTGCCTTCTCCCCATAAACCTTCAACCCATTACCAATCAAAACTCTGTCTAACTCCTCCCTAAATTTACTCACTGTCCCAGCATCCACCACACTTTGGGGTAGCGAATTTGACAAAGTGCCACACAAAAGGCTGCTGCATAAGATAACGGTGCACGGCATTATGGGTAATGTATTAGCATGGATAGAGGATCAGTTAACTAACAGAAAGTAAAGAGTGGGGATAAATGGGAATGGGTGTTTTTCTGGTTGGCGATCAGTGACTAGTGGTGTGCCTCAGGCATCAGTGTTGGGACCGCAATTGTTTACAATTTACATAGATGATTTGGAGTTGGGGACCAAGTGTAGTGTGTCAAAGTTTGCAGATGACGCTAAGAGTGCGCAGAGGACACAAAGTCTGTTCATCTAGGACAAAGCAGGTGGCTTGATTGGCATCCTATCCATCACCTGAAACATTCATTCACTCCAGCACACCATCTAGAAGGACAAGGGCACCACCTGAAGTTCCCCTCCAAGTTGCGCACCATCCTCACTTGGAAAACATTGTGATTCCTTCACTGTTGCTGGGTCAGAAACCTGGAACTCTCTTCCTAACAGCACCTACAAAATGTGGACTACGGCGATTCAAGCCTTTTCTAGAGAAATTGGGGATGGGCAATAAATGCTAGCCTAGCCAGCATTGCCCAGATCCCATGATTTTTTTTAAAAATGAGAGCAGCTCCAAGATCTTGCAAACATGTCTTCTTGGCCGCTTACACCAATCTTCACAAGACTAGATTGGATCACCAGGACATTACAATGTGTTGATGTTTATATGTTCCATTCATGAATGCCATTGTTTCATCACATTCTGATAACATAACTCCTGTCATTTAATCTTTAAGATTAGCTCTTCCATTTGTTCTGGATGCCTTTGATACCTTGTCTCTTTCAATCTTACTGCGAAAGGAACTTAATTGCACTTTCTGAAATGTATTGGCCTAACAAATGTAGAGTACTTCTGCTGAATATTCATCTTAAACAATTCCCAACATGTATGTTCTATTAATATATGCATGAGTAGCCTTGTCTGATGTCCCCACACCATGAGGAACTCTGACCTCTGTGTTGTGGCTGGTATTAAGAGGGAGTTCATTTGCCAGGAACACACATTCTTTTGAAACTTTATAATTCACAATCCTTTGTCTGCATAAACTGCTGACACAGATCAGCAAAGCTGATGTTTCCAGATGTTTGTGAACCAGGGTCGAGGGGGTGGGGACAAATAATATGACACTGTGCAGTGACGGAGTGAGAAATATCTCAAGTTGATAGCAATGCACCTGTTGAATCCCGTTGTAAAACTAGAAACTGCTGGAAATATGCAGTGAGATGGTCAACACCTGGATGTGGAAAGACAGGTTAGTTTGGTTGATACTTTTATCAGTATGGAAGGATCACTATTCAGTGACTGATCTGAATGTTTCCAGCATTTTCTGTCTTCATTTCAGTTTTGCAGTATTTGCAACTTTTCGTTCTGTTTTTAAAATAATGTGTTTGTTTGGGAGCCTGTAGATTTTATTGTGATGTGGAATTGCTGCGGATTTCGCAATACTTTGAGCTGTCTGTCTCTTGGGGTTGATGAACTTGATGCTCATGAGTTTCTGGGGCAGGTTTAGTATTGCCCTACAAGACATGCCTGAAGAATGGTTATCCACCCTCCATGTGACCTCAGAAATGGCTCTAATAATCCTTAAGAATGATTTGGATTTTTCTCACATTTCCTGCAATATGTTTGGATCTGTGGAAACTAACTGCACTTTGTCCCTTGGCACATGAAGAAAAATGGCAGTGAATTTTGTTAATGGCGTATTTAGTTCCCCAGGCATCAGCAGCTCCTTATCTTGCCCAAGTCTCAGCCTGGTTAGTCAGTCTGCACAGGCTATTCTCACATTTTCAACAGGGATCACTGGACAGTGATTTGAGAATAGGGATCGTGGCTGATGCTTATCTCTTGACCCTAGGGTCCCTGAGGCTGACACGCCACGTCCCAATTTGAACAGAGAAAGGATGCGATCCAGATCAATGCCATTTCTTACTGCGGGAGTGAGTAAAGGCAGATCTTTCCTACACTGCTGCTACTGTCTGTAAGGTCGTGCCATTCCAGTCCTGTGCACAGAATGACAATGTATTCAATTACAACCTCTTGGAGAAATTAGATGGTAACCCACAATTTTTGTAGGCTACAACGTAATATAAAATGTGAATATTTTCTTCAGTTTAATTACATGTTCACCCAAGACTCTGATAATTTAACTAATCATAGCTATTCTGGTGCAGGTTACCTGACCCATAATGCCAGTGTGGTTTTGGATCTCCTTTGCCTAATCCCAGTTTACTTTTCTATCCTTGTCCCAACTAACATTCTTTTAAATTCCCTCAATCTTCAACCCTATTCCTTACCTCCTATCTGTACCTTTACCTAGGATCTATGGCAACTGTTGCTCAATGGTCTGTCAAAGCCATTTGTATGAACCAATTCTGTCTTGTTTAAACATTGATCTGTTCTCAACTCAAGTGCTATGTGCTGTTCTGGCAACATAACGCTGTGAGTGAGGGAGGGGGACATCCTGGAGCTGGAGTGAGTACTAAGGAAGACAATAGGTTGATAAATGGGGTTGGTCACCTGAGGATAAAGGGTAGCAGGATGTTTACATAAGAAAGCAATTGCTTAGCAAAGCTCCTATCAAGGTACTTTGGGAATTGGATAAATTAGATCTCAGAATGTCAGTATAAACATTGAGACAAGAGAACAAGGATTAAAACTGATCCACACTGAATATAAAGTACAGAGGAGATCTTTAAAAAAGACAGGTGGGGCAGAGGGAGAATATGGAAATAGGTTAATAACAGGAAAGGGAATAGTAAGAAGTCTCACAACACCAGATTAAAGCCCAACAGGTTATTTGGTATCATGAGCTTTCAGAGCGCCGCTCCTTCATCAGGTCAGTGGAGAGTTGGGCTCTCAAAAAGGTCATATGTAAACAAAGACTGCACAATCACCAGGCAGGAGTGCTTCCTTCCTGTCGGGGAACCACTTCAGCAGTCAAGGGCATTCGGCTTCCAATGCTCAAGTAAGCGTTCTCCAAGGCAGCCTTCAAGACACACGACAACGCAGAATCGGCGCGCAGAAACTGATAGCCAAGTTCCGCACACATGAGGACGGCCTCAGCCGGGATCTTGGATTCATAATCACACTACGTGTAACCCCCACCACTTGGCCTGGGCTTGCAAAATCCTACTAACTGTCCTGGCATTGTCTGCACCTGTAAAGTCTTGATTGCCTATTAAGACGCGCATTCCAACCATTATCTTGCAATACCTTTGCCTATCTATGCCCTGTTTGTGAACCCAACTCTCCACTGATGAAGGAGCAGCTCTCCGAAAGCTCATGATACGAAATAAACTTGTTGGACTTTAACCTGGTGTTGTGAGACTTCTTACTGTGCCCATCCCAGTCCAACACCGGCATCTCCACATCAGGAAAAGGAATAGAAAAGTCTTTAATAAACATATCAATCGTAAAAAGATAGTAAAGAATGGACCAAAAAGGAGACATGGAGAGAAAGTATATTGCATTTGTCTTCAATAGAGAGGGTGCTGCAAATGTAACATTAAAACAGTAGCAATATTGAAAAGGATAAAAATAAATAGAAGTGCCTGCAAGATTGGCAATTGTCTAAGTAGGAGGGTCACCTAGTTCAGGTGGGGTATACTAGGTTACTGAGGGAAGTAAGGATGCAAATTGTGGCAGTTCTGGCCACGATCTTCCAAACTTTGGATATGAAAATGGTAGCCATGATGTGGAGATGCCGGTGTTGTACTGGGGTAAGCACAGTAAGAAGTCTCGCAACACCAGGTTAAAGTCCAACAGGTTTATTTGGTAGCACAAGCCACAAGCTTTTGGAGCGCTGCCCTTATGTCTTTATATGTGTGTCTTTATATTGTGCCTTTATATGCCCTGTTTGTGAACAGAACTCCCACTCATCTGATGAAGGGGCAGCGCTCCGAAAGCTTGTGGCTTGTGGTACCAAATAAACCTGTTGAAATTTAACCTGGTGTTGTGAGACTTCTTAGTATGAAAATGGTGCCAGAGGATGAGAGGATTGAATGTTATAAACCCTTGCTTTAAAAAGGAGAGAGATAAACCCAGTGACTATATAGCAGTCAGCCTAATGTGGCTCGTGCTTAAAATCTGAGACAGTAATCTGGGATAAAATTAATTTGCATTTGTAAATCTAGGGGCTAATAAATGAAGGCACAGAAGGCAAACCATGAACAAGTTCTTGATGAATGAAGAGGGTTGATGAGCGTAGTGCGGTTGATGGTGTAACATAAAATAGACCTGTTAGCAAAATTGAGATTAAACACACACTGGCAACATGAATATAAAATTAGCTAAGAGACCGAAATCGGAAAGTATTAGTAAATGGTATTTTCAGACTGGAGGATGTTCCATGCAGGGAATACATATTGGAACCACTGTTTGATGCATATTAATGAACTGGACTTGGGCATACAGGACAAATTTAAAAGTTTGCAGTCAATGATACAAAGCTTGCGTGTGTATTAGACATCAGGAAGGCTCTATCTGGTAATATGGACAGACATGTGGTTGATAAAACTTAATGCTGAGAAATGTGAAATGATGCATTTTGGCAGGAAGATGAAGTGAGACAAGGTATGCAATTTTAAGAGGCACAGATAGAGGTGTGATGTGTACACCCATCGTGCGGCAAGTTGAGAAAGCGGTTCTCGCAGCATATTGAATCTTTTGCCTGTGTTAGAGGAACACCGTACAAAGCAAGGAACTGATGCTAAATCAGCTTAAATATCACACCCATTTCTGGGCACCACACTTGTAGAGAGCATAGAAGTGGTTTACTAGAATGGTACGAGGGATGTGGGACTTGAGTTACAAGGAGAGAACAGAGAAGCCGGAATTGTTCTTGGTGCACAGAAAGTTGAGGAGTTTTGGTAGCAGTGTTCAAAATAATGGAGTATGTTAGAGTCATTAAGGAGAAACTTTCTAGTGGCAAAAATTTGATATCCAGAGGATACATTTAACATAATGGGCAACATGAGGAAACTTTTATTTAAAGAGCAAGTCTAAGCAACTGGGAGACTAAAAACATTAATTTCAAGAAAAGTGTTCAGTTAGCCTCCTTTAATTAAGAAAGATGGTGTGTCTTTTTAAGTAGCGAGGCTTATTAGTAGTAGCAAGGTTCATTTCCCAATAAAGAATTGGCAGTGCTGCTCCAATCTTGAGTACACATCCTTTACTATTTGGGAACTCCAAGGTGCCTTCCGTGTCCTCGGTAACCATACGTGCAAGTAGTTCTATCAGTTGCAGCAGCTTGAGCTCCAGGTTGCAGCTGCTATCACTGCGATGCAACCATGAGGTTGAGAGCTTTGTGAAAGCACACTTATAGATGTAGTCACCCTACAGCCATAACAGTATGCAGGGAGAGTGGAAATGGGTGACTAGAGAGTTGAGAAGAAACGGGCAGATAGCGCAGAAACCCCCTGAATGTACCCCACTCTCATTCAGTTCTGAAGATGGATGGAAGTGTGTGGAGTTTGCACGTGCTCCCCATGTCTGCATGGATTTCCTCCGGGTGCCCTGGTTTCCTCCTCAGTCCAAAGATGTGTGGGTTAGGTGCATTGACCATGCTAAATTTCCCCTTAGTGTCAGGGGTATTAGTAGGGTAAATATGTGGGGTTACATGTGTGGGATAGAGCCTGGATGTGATTGTTGTAAGTGCAGGCTTGATGGGCCAAATGGCCTCCTTCTGCATTGTAGGAATCCTATGATTCTAAGTGATGGTTCATCTGGGGAGCACTGCCTGAGCCACGTCCATGGTATGGTAAGCTCAGCTGCAAGGGAGTCACAAAGAATACTGGAACAACAATAGTGACAGGAGATTTGATAGATCTCTAAATTACTCCCAGGAGCACATGCAAGTGAGTATGGAAATGGGAGGATAAAGCAGATGAATGTGTGGCTGGAAAGGTGGTGCCTTTAAGAGGGAGCTTTAGATACTTGGGACATTTGGACCAGTTCTGGATGGATGGGATCTGAACAGGTTGCATTGATTGCAACTAAATCGTGCCATGACTGAGTTCCTTGCAATTGCTAGTGCTGTTGAGAAAGATTTAAACTAACTTGACAGTGGTTTGAGATTTGGGAAATAATATCGGAGAGGAATACCAAGGTTAGCAGAATACTGGGAGGTGCAGATAGCATTAGAGTAGGAAATAGTAAGTTAGGTGGGTTCAGAGTAAGGGAGAAGTTAATGAAGCCTACATTAGTTATTGTGCATGTATGTGAATATACAGTGGTAAAAAGATAGGTGAGTTACAGGCATAGATTGCCACGTGAAAATATGATGTTGTGGTTATAACAGAGACCTGGCTCAAAGGTGGTCAGGATTGGGTATGAAATATTCAAAGAACAAAGAAAAGTACAGCACAGGAACAGGCCCTTCAGCCCTCCAAGCCCGTACCGATCATGATGCCCTAACTAAACTACAAAAAAAACCTCCTGCCCTTACTCGGTCCATATCCCTCTGTTCCCTCCCTATTCATGGACCCATCAGATGCCTCTTAAATGTTGCTAATGTGCCTGCTTCCACCACTACCTCTGGCAGCGCGTTCCAAGCACCCACCACTCTCTGCATGAAAAACTTCCCCCGCACATCTCCCTTAAACTTTCCCACTCTCACCTTGAACCCGTGTCCCCTTGTAATTGACATTTCCACCCTTGGAAAAAAAACCTTTGACTATCCACCCTGTCTATGCCTCTCATAATTTTGTAGACCTCTATCAGGTCGACAACAATAGGCCTCAATGAAGGCAAACATGCCATGTGCCTTCTTAATCACCTTGGCCAGCTGTGGTTGCCTCTTTTAGAGAACTGTGGACCTGCACACCCAGATCCCTCTGTATGTTCATGTTCCTAAGGGTTCTGCCATTTGCTGTATAATTCATACCTAAATTTGATCCTCCAAAATGCATCACTTTGCATTTGTCTGGATTAAACTCCATCTATCATTTCTGTCCCAAGTCTCCTATCTATCCATATCCTGTTGTATCCTCTGACAATCCCCGTCACTACCAGCAACTCCACCAATCTTCGTGTAATCGTGTAATCACACCACCCACATTTTCTTCTAGATCATTATGTATGCTACAAACGAGTCCCAGCACTGATTCCTGCGGAATACCACTAGCTACAGATCTCCATTCTGAAAAACACCCTTCCACCGCTACTCTGTCTTCTATGACCAAGCCAGTTTTATATCCATCGAGCCAGCCCACCCCGAATCCCATGTGATTTTAGTTTTTGTACCAGTCTGCCATGTGGGACCTCGTCAGACACCATACTAAAGTCTATATAAACTACATCCACAGCCCTTCCCTCGTCAATTATCTTTGTCACCTCTTCAAAAAACTCAGTCAAGTTGGTGAGACATAACCTTCCCCTTAGAAAACCATGCTACTGTCACTAACTAGTCCATTTTCTTCCAAATATGCATATATCCTATCCCTCAGTATCTTCTCCAAAAGCTTCCCCACCACTGACGTCAGGCTCAGCAACCTATAATTTCCTGGATTATCCCTGCTTCCTTCCTTAAACAGGGGAACAACATTGGCTATTCTACAGTCTTCTGGAATCTTACCTGTGGTCAAAGAGGATGTGAAGATATCTTTTAAGGCCCCAGCTATTTCTTCCCTTGCCTCCCGCAGAACCTGGGATAGATCCCATCCGGTCTACCTTAATGTAATTTAGGATACCCAGCGCCCCCTCCTTCAATATATTGACATTCTCTAGAGTGTTCACACACCTAACCCTGACCTCAACATCTGTCATGTCCTTCTCCTCGGTGAATACCGATACAGAGTACTCATTAAGGATCGCACCCACTTTCTGTGGCTCCACGCATGACTTCCCTCCATTGTCCTTGAGTGAGCCTACTCTTTCTCTTGCTCCTAATACATGCATAAAAAGCCTTGGGATTCTCCTTGACCCTGTTTGCTAAACACATTTCATGGCCCTTTTAGCCCTCCTAATTCCGCATTTAAGTTCCTTCCTACTTTCTATTACTTTCAGTTTTTAGATGCCTAGACCTATCATATGCTGCCTTTTTCCTTTTGACTACGCTTACAATTTCCATTGTCATCCATGGTTCCTGAATCCTGCCATTTCTATCCTTCATTTTTGCGGGGACATGCTTGTCCTGCACTTCAATCAACCGGCCTTTAAAAGCCTCCCACATGCCAGATATGGATTTGCACTCAAATAGCTGCACCCAATCCACATTCAAATCCGCATGTAAAATCGCCGGCTCCACCGCACCCCCCCACTGATGAGCTCAATGCATTCTATGCCCATTTTGAGCAAGAGGTCAGCGAGAGCATGTCCTCCACCCTGGAAGCCCTGGATGAACCTGTATCTGGGGTCACCATTGCAGATGTCAGAGCAGCTTTCTCGAAGGTCAACCCATGGAAAGCAACTGGCCCGGATGGGGTACCCGGACATGCACTCAGATCCTGCGCGGATCAGCTGGCGGAGGTATTCACAGACATCTTCAACCTCTCTTTACAACAATCTGAGGTCCCTTTCTGCTTCAGGAAGACGATCATCATCCCAGTACCTAAGAAAAACCAAGCAGCGTGCCTTAATGACTATCGGCCAGTGGCTCTGACATCCATCATTATGAAGTGCTTCGAAAGGTTAGTCATGGCACGAATCAATTCCAGCCTCCCGGACTACCTGGATCCACTACAGTTTGCCTACCGCCGCAACAGGTCCACAGCAGACGCCATTTCCCTGGCCCTGCACTCAACCCTGGAACACCTAGATAACAAGGACACCTATGTCAGACTCCTACTTATTGACTACAGCTCAGCCTTCAACAACATTATTCCCACAAAACTCATCTCCAAACTCTGTGGCTGGGCCTCGACACCTCCCTGTGTGACTGGATCCTAAATTTCAGACTACAATTAGGAAGGATAGGCAACAACACCTCCTCCACGATCATCCTCAACACCGGTGCCCCACAAGGCTGTGTTCTCAGCCCCCTACTATACTCCTTGTATACCTATGACTGTGCGGCCAAATTCCCCTCCAATTCGATTTTCAAGTTTGCTGACGACACCACTGTAGTCGGTTTGATCTCAAACAATGACGAGACAGAATATAGAAATGAGATAGAAAATCTGGTGAACTGGTGCGGCAACAATGATCTCTCCCTCAACAAAACGAAGGAGATCATCATCGACTTCAGGAAGCATAAAGGAGAACATGCCCCTGTCTACATCAATGGGGATGAAGTAGAAAGGGTCAAGAGCTTCAAGTTTTTAGGTGTCCAGATCACCAACAACCTGTCCTGGTCCCCTCATGCTGACAGTATAGTTAAGAAAGCCCACCAACGCCTCTACTTTCTCAGAAGACTAAGGAAATTTGGCATGTCAGCTACGACTCTCATCAACCTTTACAGATGCACCATGGAAAGCATTCTTTCTGGTTGTATCACAGCTTGGTATGACTTCTGCTCTGCCCAAGACTGCAAGGAACTACAAAAGGCCATGAATGTAGCCCAATTCATCACGCAAACCAGCCTCCCATCCATTGACTCTGTCTACACTTCCCACTGCCTCGGCAAAGCAGCCAGCATAATTAAGGACCCCACGGACCCCGGACATTTTCTCTTCCACCTTCTTCCGTCGGGAAAAAGATACACAAGTCTGAGATTACGAACCAACCGACTCAAGAACAGCTTCTCCACAGCTGCCATCAGACTTTAGAATGGACCTACCTTGCATTACGTTGATCTTTCTCTTCACCCTAGCTATGTCTGTAACGCTACATTCTGCACTCTCTCCTTTCCTTCTCTATGAACGGTATGCTTTGTCTGTATAGCGTGCAAGAAAAAATACTTTTCACAGTACACTAATACATGCGACGGTAATAAATCAAATCAACTGCTCCCCTGTCTCCTGCGGGCTGTTGGGAGGTCTAAAGTACACGCCCAACATTTGTGATTTCACCCTTCCTATTTGTGAGCTGCACCCATAATGCCTCACTACAAGATCCCTCCAATGTGTCCTCCCTCAACACAGCTGTGATATGCTCCCTAATCAGCAATGCAACTCCCCCACCCCTTTTGTATCCCCCTCTGTCCCATCTAAAACAACAATATCCCAGAATGTTAATCTGCCAGTCCTGTCCCTCCTTTAACCATGTCTCCGTAATGGCAATAACATCATAATTCCATGCAGTAATCCAGGCTCTCAGTTCATCTGTTTTACCTGTTATACTTCTTGCATCGAAGCAAAGGCATTCCAGATCTCCAGTCCCACCAAGCCCTGCGGCTTCCCTCTGCTTGCTCTTACTCAGTGCTTTGTTTATCTCAGTCTCACTTTCTTCCCCAGTCCCTACATTTGCTGGCCTGCTGTTCCAGTTCCCACCCCACTGCCACACTAGTTTAAACCCTTCCGAACAGCACTAGCAAACCTCCCGCCCAGGATATTGGTGCCTCTCCAGTTCCGGTGCAACCCGTCCTCCTTGTACAAGTCCCACCTTCCCCAGAAGATATCCCAGTGATCTATATATCTAAAGCCCTCCCTTCTACACCAGCTTTTTAGCCACGTGTTCAACTGTACTATCTCCCTGTTCCAAGCCTTACTAGCACGTGGCACGGGGAGTAATCCCGAGATTACTATCCTAGAAGTCCTGCTTTTTAGCTCCATACCTAACTCTGAATTGTCTCTGCAGAACCTCTTCCTCTTCCTGCCTATGTCATTTGTTTCAATGTGGGCAATGACATCTGCCTGTTTACTGTCCCATTTTAGGATGCCCTGTACCCGCTCAGAGACATCCAGGACCCTGGCACCAGGGAGGTAACGCACCATCCTAGAGTATCGTTTGTGGCCATAGAAATGCCTGTCTGTGCCCCTGACTATCGAGTCTCCTACTACTATCATTCTCTTGGACTTTGCCTGACCCTGCTCGATAGCAGAACCAGGTATGGTGCCACAGGCCTGGCTGCTGCTGGTATTTTGCCCTGAGGAGCTCTTCCCCCTTCAACAGTATCCAGAACGGTATACCTGTTTGAGAGGGAAATAGCTACAGGAGACTCCTGTATTACCTGCCTGCCTCTTCTGGTGGTCGCCCATCTACCTGTCTGGACCTATGGTGTGACCACCTCCTTGAAGCATCTATCACACTCTCTGCCCCCCTATATGCTTCGCAGTGTGTCCAGCTGCTGCTCCAACCAGGATATGATGTGTTTAGGATGAAAGCGGGAGGGATGGCAGTGTTGATTAAGGAGAATATTACAATGCTGGAGTAAAAGGATGCCCCAGAGGGGCCGAGGACCGAGACCAAGGACGGAGGCTGGCGATGAGGAACAAAAATGGTGCAATTACCTTGTCCGGTGTCACCAAAGGCCATTAACTAATGGGAAAAAGGTAGAAGAACAAATTTGCAAAGAAATTACAAAGGGGTGCAAAAACTAGAGTTGTTGTAATGGGGGACATTAATTATCCAAATATGGATTAGGATAGGAGCATAAGAGTACAGGGTCAATGACACAGTTGCACTTGTACAGGGCACTGGTTCAGCTTCAGCTAGAGTATTGCGTCCAGTTCTGGGTGCTCCACTTTTAGGAAAGATGTGAAGGCATTGAAGAGAATGCAGAAAAGATTCACAAGAATGGTTCCAGGGATGAAGAACTTCAACTGCATAGATTTGGAGAAGTTGGGACTATTCTCCTTGGAGAAGAGAAGTTTGAGAGGAGATTTAACAGAGATTTTCAAAAATCGAGTGGTCTGGACAGAGTACAAAGGGAGAAGCTATTCCAGTTGCTGAAAGGACTGAGAACCAGAGATAATTGGTGAAAGAAGCAATGATGAAAAAGTTTCATGCAGCGAGTGGTTAGGATCTGGAATGCCCTGCCTTGGAGTGTGATGGAGGCAGGCCCAATAGAGGTTTTCGGGCGAGGATTGGAATATTATTTGGAAAGGAAGAATGTGCAGTTACTGGGAGAAGGCAGGGGAATGGCACTAGGTGAATTGATCATTCGCAGAGCCAGAACCTACCCATTAGTCGAATGGCCTGTGTTGTGACCATTCTGTGATTTCGATGTTGGTGTAATTTGGAATGCACTGCCTTAAAGGATGATGAAAGCAGAATCCATTGTAACATTCAAAAAGAAATTGGATAAATACTTAAAGGGGAAAAAATTAACAGGGCTATGAGAAAAAAGCAATGCAGTGGGGTTAATTAGACTGCTCTACCTGAGAGCCAGCACAATCACTTTGGGCTACATGGCCTCCTGGGGGTGGTGGGTGGACCTGTCTGGTGTATTTGTATCTGAGTAATCCATTCTGACCCGTAGCTTTTGACCTTTCCTTGCATCAGACCCATTTTTATCTGTTTGATCTGTACCACGATGACTTTAGCTGTTCTGTCCTTTCTTCTTTTTTTCTTTTCCACTGATCCTAACACTTGGACACTCTTTGTCTCTTGCATCCTCAAGATCTAAAACAGCCTCAACTCCTTCCGTCACTCATTTTTCTCTTTCACCGACAGTCTACAGGCTTCTAAAATCCAACGTTAGTATTTCGTCTTTGATATCTTGAAGACTATTCTCTCTGTCCTTGAGCAGTCTGACGTGTAAGATGTTTTTAATGCCATTCACTTTGTTGCACACAGCAAGTCACTGGCTAATATTGTTTTGTCCAAATGATCATCTTAGCCCATGGGAGGACAACACTATGATGTTATATAATGTATTTGCTGCCAAATAAACCTGTTGGACTTTAACCTGGTGTTGTGAGACTTCTTACTGTTATATAATGTATACAGTATTTATCAGAATCCTATTATTTGGGGTGTATGCTGTGATCCTTTGCTGACCACTCCTGTGAAATGCAGTGATTGAATTATTCTAAGTTGTTGTTCTCAATATTCTATTAGCATTTTTATGGAGTCTGTGATATGTATGAAATTTAATATGTGACTATAAGACTCTAATTTTGTGCAGATGGTGTAATGAAAGTGCCTGAAATCTCTTATCATCCAAATACTGTTTTGCTGTAAAATGCCAACCTTACCCTTTTTATTGGGTGCAATCAGTGATTCTGCGCTATGTGACTCGGATTGAGGTGTTGGCTGTAATCATCATTGCCAGTCTTGTTTTCCAATTGTTCTGCCCCACAACTGAAAGTCAACACTTAGTTTCTTTACTTCAGAGCGTCCTCAGGCGGAGTATCACAAAAAGGTGAGTACCGAGCACCAACAGGTTGTGACATTGATTGCATGTGAGCCCTTGTGTAATGTGGTATGTAGCTTTGTGTTGCAGTTAGCTTCACTGTAACTGCATCCTTGCAAAGTTTGCCCTCCTGTGATGTCCATATATTGCTGAAGAGAATTTTAATTTGTGGTCTTGTATTAAAGTTGCTTTCTATTCCACTTCTGTACAGTATAGTGTTAGAAAGATAATGACATTACATAGAATTACAGCACAGAAACAGGCCATTCGGCCCATAGGTTTATGATTATGTTAACATCCCACAAGAGCCTTCTCCCATTCCTCTTCATTTCAACCCATTTACGTGTCCTTCAATCCCTTTCTCCCATAGTACTTAATCTAGCTTCCCCTGAAATACATCTGTGTTATTCATCTCAACTACTCCATGTGGTAGCAAATCCAACATTCTGACCACTGACCAAGTTTCTCCTGAATTCCTTATTGGATTTATTAGTGACCATCTTTATTGACCTGAAGTTTTGGTCGTCTTCACAAGTGGAAATATTTATTTGTCTATCTAAATTGTACCTCTTCATGAAGACCTGCGAGTCTCAGACTGTTCAATTGTCCCTGCTAAGCATAACCCCTCAGTTTTGTTCATCTTTGAGTGTTTATTTTCACGCTCTCCATTGCACATTTAATATAATAGCTGTACTTAGTCCCCTAGTAATTTTATACACATGGAACAAATTTCAAAACACACAACCTCTCACATTGAGTGGCAAAGGGAGCATAATGATAACAGTGGCTCACCAACTTGTAAAACCAAATGACGGGAGCCCTTGCTCCACTCTGCATATCATTCTCTGTGACAAATCCCACCTATCTCTAAGGGTCAACAAGGTAATACAGTTGACTCTTTTATAGCCCATCACTGATCAGGGCAGCTCTGAGCGGCAGATACATGTCTGTATTCATTGCGAGACACTGAGGTTCTGATTGGCATGTGGAGCTGGACACTGATTCGCCAATTGCTTATGGAGAAAAATACAAAACTCGGCAGATGAATTTCAGATATGTGGGCATGCACTTCCCAATGGCCAGCTCGTCACCATCAAAACACTGTCAGCGGAGGCAGAGTAACACACTGTGTGAGGATGAAGCTGGCATGGATATTACATTATGGCAGATCTTCACAATCCATTAAATTAAAGTGTGATCATAGCTCCAAAACACCAACTGTTTTTTTTAAATGACTTTCACTTTTTAGTGACATATTTTAAGGCATTGATTAATACTTCACATTGCAATCCATCCACAAACATCTATGTAAAAATGTTAATTTTTCTTTTGGGCGGCACGGTAGCACAGTGGTTAGCACTGCTGCTTCACAGCTCCAGGGATCTGGGTTTGATTCCCGGCTTGGGTCACTGTCTGTGTGGAGTTTACACATTCTCTCCGTGTCTGCGTGGGGTTCCTCCAGGTGCTCTGCGGAGTTTCCTCCCACAGTCCAAAGATGTGCGGGTTAGGTTGATTGGCCATGCTAAAATTGCCCCTTAGTGTCCTGAGATGCGTAGGTTAGAGGGATTAGTGGGTAAAATATGTAGGGATATGGGGGTAGGGCCTGGGTGGGATTGTGGTCGGTGCAGACTTGATGGGGCCAAATGGCCTCTTTCTGTACTGTAGGGTTTCTATGATAAAAACCCTCCATGCTGCTACGTGGCTAGGCTGCTGCGGAGCAGTGTTCCTTCTTTGATTAGGAACTTTCATTTACAAAAATAAGATTCAAACTCGTCTTGATGAATGAAACTGTTTGTGGGTAGCAATGCAACACTGATCCTTACTTTTCTCTTCCACCTCCCCGCCCAGCTATTTTAAACCCTTATTTTAACTGTCCGCTCCTTTTAAAGTCCTGACTTGTCTGGATGGGAGTACAAAACACCACAGAAACCTGTTCTTGTATCAGTGTACACTTAGCTTGTCAGAAGGGGTGTCACAACTACTTCTGGGTCCATCCTACTTTGACCAGATGCTGTTTGGAGATGACTAGATGATGCTTTGGGAGCATGAGTATTGTGTGTGCTGTGCAGTGTGTTTGCATTTCATAATGCTACCATTGGTGAGTGCCGCAGTTTTCAATATTGTTTGTGATTTGTCTTTGTCACAAAAATTACTGTATTTTACTATGGTGGTAATATTCGTAGTCCTCTACTTAAAGATTTTACAGACACAGCCTTCTGTTGATTGCAAGTCCACATATTCCGCAGTCTCTGTATGTGCTGCTTTACATGAGTGAGATTTGCATCTGTCATGTTAATTTGTTTTTACTGATTGTAGTTTGAATAAAAGCTGCTGTATTGTCGACTCCTGATCTGGGAACCCATGACAATTCAATGTAGAGCTGACATGGTAATTGCATAGATGTATCAGAAAAGAGACACTCCAAAATATTGGCTGGGGACCAGTTTGCTATATTGATAATTAAGCATTTTCTAGAGTGTCTGAAGCCCTTTGTAATATATCATACTGTTAATACTAAATTTAGTTCATCAACGTGAAGGGTGCAATTGCTGAACAATGGGCAGCCAGGCCTCTGGAAGTTCCAGATGGGACCGGGGTAGCTAGCTATACCTGAGTGATAATGAGACACCTGGGATGCTCAGATCCTCAAAGATATCAAAGCAGGTGTGAGGAGTAAATTGGTCACTTAATTCAAGAGAATTACTTTAAAAACAAATCTGTTTGTAATCCAATGTTTATTATTATCCGTTCGAATCAGCAACATTCCACACAAGCCGAAATCCTGCCTTTGCTGTGGATTAAATGTCCCATGGAATCATAGTGGAGGTTCATGCAGCAGTGGACAGGCCGTTGGATCTGCCCTTGATTGAAGGAACCCCAATAACATCAAACCCACTGTACTGAAAATAAATCATTTTTTGCTATTAATAAAAATTGGAGAACCTCGGGATTAGGAAACCGAAGGAAGGTACACAGTGGGGTCGTATAGTTATTTACAGTGCAGGAGGTAACTTTGGAACCACTGCTTTTCTTGATGCAAATTAATGACGTGGACTTGGGTGTGCAAGGCATTATTTCAAACTTAGACGACAAAAACTTGAATTACCAAAAAGGTGGACTTACCATGGATCACAGTGTATAAGTTGACCTTTGAAGCTTCCAAAAATAGGCGTTCAACTTGTATGTCAAGTATAAAATATGAGCTGCAGTGTTGGCGCAGGGGATCCATTTCTGTTCTTCAGTCCCCATGTGCAGTCTGTTTTGTGTGTGCATTTCTTAAACTCCCACACATCATAGCAACGTAGCCCCTGTCTCCTTCTTGATCCCATGCACTGATTTAAAGGCGAGTCTCGTCCTAAAGATGCCTTTATCAGCTGAAAACTGGGGGTTGGCTTGCATGCCGAGTATAGATGTAAACATACATTTTGGTGCTGGGAACTGGGGTGTCTTCTATGTTGTGTCAATTTAAATGCCACAATCCACTGTGACCATGGTGATCGGCTTGAAGAGGATGGAGACAGACTGGTGGAATGGACAGTCTCACAGGCGATAAAGTTTAATGTCGAGGAATGGGAAGTGATGCATTTTTGAGGGAAGAATGAGAAGAAAATGTAAAATACAGAATGCACATCAGTGGATACAGGAAAATAGAGGGACCTGAGGAGTATATGTGCACAAATTGGTGAAGCTGACAGGCAGATTGAGAAAGTGATTGATGAAGGCATATGGGATCCTGGGTTTTGTATATAGAGGATAGAATAAAAATTGAAGGGAGTAATGGCGAACCTTTGTAAAACATTGTTTAAAGCTCAACTTGGAGTCAGAAGGGCAAAACAACCCAGAAGCAGTAGCCACCACCTGGATGAACTGTCCAAACTGTGGCTCTGGAGTAGCCACATTCCAAGAGAAAGATGCATGTAATATCAAAGAGAAACAGATTAGTGATTGGTTGGTGAATATTTTGTCTACCTTCAAATCCTGAGTAATTTATTAGTAAGATTTACCTGCAGTAGTAAAAATTATTGGGTGCAGCTGTGTTTAGTAATTGATACATAATAAAAAGGCAGGGCAGGTG
The DNA here is from genome assembly GCF_964213995.1 of Mustelus asterias. Taxonomy (NCBI): domain Eukaryota; kingdom Metazoa; phylum Chordata; class Chondrichthyes; order Carcharhiniformes; family Triakidae; genus Mustelus; species Mustelus asterias. Next base: position 69,796,359 of record NC_135811.1, on the reverse strand, counting down.
TGTACAGAATGTGAGACACCTGTGTATCTGTGGCTTGAGGAGTTTCAGCTCAGTCATTGAACTGGAGGCTAAGCTGTAGACACTGATGTATCAGGGAGGGGGAAATTTACCTGGACACTTTGTACAAGGAGACAGTCACACCTCTTAGGATAGGGTAATCTTAATCTGTGGTCAGGGACAGGAGAATGTGTAAAACAGGTATGAGAGCCCAGAAGGTACAGCCTTTGCAAGAGCCCTCAGCCTTTGCAATTTTCGAACAGACTTGAGGTTTTTGCAGCCTGAATGGATGAAAGTGGTGGTTGCAGGGTGGATGAGCAAACTGAACATGGTACAGGAAGGCATTCGGGGGGAGGGTTGGGGGGCTGGGTGTAATTAATAGGAACGTGGTAGTTGGGACAGTATAGTCAGCAGATAAACAGTTCTCTGCAGCAGAGAGCCTGAGTCCAGACGGCTGTGTTGCCTGCCTGATGCCAGCATTCTGGACATCTGCTTTGTGCTGGAGAGGAACTTGCAGTGGGAGGATACAGTGGTCACTGAGAGCTCAGAACAGTGGAAGCCCTAGAGGAGTATAGAAAGTACAGGGGATTGCGTAATAAAGAAATTAGGAGAGCGAAGTGGGGGCATGAAAATGCACTGGCGGGTAAAATAAAGGAAAATCCAAAGTTATTTTGCAAGTATATTAAGGACAGGAGCATGACTGGGAAAGAATAGGGCCCATTAGTGACCAACATGGCAATTTGTGTGGGTTAGGTGAGGTTTTAAATGAGTACTTTGCATCTATGTTCACTATGGAGAAGAATGATGTCGGTATAGAAATCAAGGAGGGACATTGTGATTTTACTTGAACAACTTAACATTGAAAGAGGGGACGTTTTAGCGGGCCTAAAAGTGGATAAATCCCCAGGTCCAGATGAGATGTATCCAAGGCTGCTGTGTGAGGCAAAGGCAGAGATTGCAGCGGCACTGGCAATTTCCGAATTTTCCCTGGCCACAGGAGAGGTCATGATGTGGAGATGCCGCGTTGGACTGGGGTAAACACAGTAAGAATTCTAACAACACCAGGCTAAAGTCCAACAGGTTTATTTGGTAGCAAATGCCACATGTTGGCATTTGCTACCAAATAAACCTGTTGGACTTTAACCTGGTGTTGTTAGACTTCTTAAACAGGAGGGGTTCCAGAGGACTGGAGAACATCTAATGTGGCATCATTGTTCAAGGAGGGAATTAGGGGAAAACCAGGTAATTACAGGCCAGTGAGTCTAACCTCAGAGATAGGGAAACAAATTTTAAAAATTCTGAGGGACATAGTTAATCTCCACTTGAGGTAAGGATTAATCAAGGATAGTCAGCATGGTTTTGTCAAAGGGAGATTATGTCTTACAAATTTAATTGAATTTTTCGAAGAGGTGACTAGATGTATAGATGAGGGCAGTGCAGTTGATGTAGTCTACATGGACTTCAGTAAGGCTTTTGACAAAGTCCCACATGGGGGACTGATAAAGAAGGTAAGAGCCCATGGGACCCTGGGCAATTTGGCAAATTGGATCCAAAATTGGCTTAGTGGCAGGAGGCAGAAGGTGATGGTCAAAGGTTGTTTTTGTGACTGGAAGCCTGTGACCAGTGGTGTTCCTCAGGGATCAGTGCTGGGTCCCTTGCTGTTTGTAGTATATATAAATGATCTGGATATGAATGTAGGAGGTATGATAAGTAAGTTCACAGGTGACAAAAATTGGTGGTGTGGCAAATAATGAGGAGGAAAGCCTTAGATTACAAGATGATATAGACGAGCTGGTTAGATGCGATTTAACCCTGGAAAGTGTGAGGTGATGCATTTGGGAGTACTAACAAGGAAAGGGAATATAGAATGGATGGTACAAAGGTCAGAGGGACTTTGGTGTGCATGTCCACAGATCCCAAGACAACAGGACAAGTAGATAAGATTAAGAAAGCATATGGTATACTTGCCTTTAGCCAAAGCATTGAAGACAAAAGCAGGGAGGTTATGATGGAGCTGTATAAAATGCTAATAAGGCCACAGCTGGAGTACTGTGCAGTTCTGGTCACCACACTATAGGAAGGATGTGATTACACTGGAGAGGGTGCAGAGGAGATTCACCAGGATGCTGCCTGGGCTGGAGCGTTTCAGCTATCAAGAGAGACTGGATAGGCTGGGGTTGTTTTCCTTGGAACAGAGAAGGCTGAGGGGGGACCTGACTGAGGTGTAAAAATTGAGGGGCATAGAGGGATAGGAAGGAGCTTTCCCCTCTCAGGATTATGTTCGTACCAAATGAAATAAGTGGATGGTTGACAGAGGAAAGAATGTCACAAAGACTGGAAATATGCGCGTTTCCCCACTTGATGCTTTGTGTAGTTTTTATCATTAAATTATTGGATGCTATTAATGCACAAACTGTCATTAGATTGATCAAAAATGCAGAATATCCAATTCACTGAATGGGGAGGAAGATGATTTCTTATGGAGTGAGGATTCTGAAACTGAAAGCACCACATTTGATCCAGAGTGGGATCCATTGCCAAAGTGACTCATAGAGTGGCAGAGGTTTACAGCATGGAAACAGGCCCTTCGGCCCAACTTGTCCATGCCGCCCTTTTTTAAAAAAAAATCCTAAACTAATCCCAATTGCCTGCATTTAGATAGAACATAGAACATTACAGCGCAGTACAGGCCCTTCGGCCCTCGATGTTGCGCCGACCAGTGAAACCAATCTAAAGCCCACCTAATCTACACTATTCCAATATCATCCATATGCTTATCCAATAACCATTTGAATGCTCTTAATGTTGACGAGTCCACTACTGCTGCAGGCAGGGCATTCCACGCCCTTACTACTCTGAGTAAAGAACCTACCTCTGACATCTGTCCTATATCTATCACCCCTCAATTTAAAGCTATGTCCCCTCGTGTTAGCCATCACCATCCCGAGGAAAAAGGCTCTCACTATCCACCCTATCTAATCCTCTGATTATCTTGTATGCCTCTATTAAGTCACCTCTTAACCACCTTCTCTCTAATGAAACCAACCTCAAGCCCCTCAGCCTTTCCTCATACGATTTTCCCACCATACCAGGCAACATCCTGGTAAATCTCCTCTGCACCCTTTCCAACACTTCCACATCCTTCCTATAATGCGGCGACCAGAACTGTACGCAATACTCCAAGTGCGGCCGCACCAGAGTTTTGTACAGCTGCAACATGACCTCCTGGCTCCGAAACTCAATCCCTCTACCAATAAAAGCTAACACACCGTACGCCTTCTTAACAACCCTATCAACCTGGGTGCCAACTTTCAGGGATCTATGCACATGGACACCCAGATCCCTCTGTTCATCCACACTACCAAGTATCTTGCCATTAGCCCAGTACTCTGTAATCCTGTTACTCCTTCCAAAGTGAATCACTTCACACTTTTCCGCATTAAACTCCATTTGCCACCTCTCAGCCCAGCACTGCAGCTTATCTATGTCCCTCTGTAACCTGCCACTTCCCTTCGCACTGTCTACAACTCCACCGACTTTAGTGTCATCTGCAAATTTACTAATCCATCCTTCTACACCGTCATCCAGGTCATTAATAAAAATGACAAACAGCAGTGGCCCTAAAACAGATCCTTGCGGTACACCACTAGTAACTGAACTCCAGGATGAATATTTCCCATCAACCACCACCCTCTGTTTTCTTACAACTAGCCAATTCCTGATCCAAACCACTAAATCACCCTCAATCCCATGTGCCCGTATTTTCTGCAAAAGCTTACCATGGGGAACCTTATCAAACACTTTGCTGAAATCCATATACACCACATCAACCGCTTTACCCTCATCCACCTCTTTGGTCACCTTCTCAAAGAACTCAATAACGTTTGTGAGGCACGACCTACCCTTCACAAAACCGTATTTTGCCCATATCCCTCTATACCCATCGTACCCATGTAACTATCTAAATGCTTTTTAAAAGATAAAATTGTACCCTCCTCTACTACTACCTCTGGCAGCTTGTTCCAGACACTCGCCACCCTCTGTGTGAAAAAATTGCCCCTCTGGATACTTTTGTATCTCTCTCCTCTCACCTTAAACCTATGCCCTCTAGTTTTAGACTCCCCTACCTTTGGGAAAATATATTGACTATCTATCTTGTCTATGCCCCTCATTATTTTATAGACTTCTATAAGGTCACCCCTCAGCCTCCTACGCTCCAGAGAAAAAAGTCCCAGTCTATTCAACCTCTCCTTATAACTCAATCCATCAAGTCCTAGTAGCATCCTAGTAAATCTTTTCTGCACTCTTTCTAGTTTAATAATATCCTTTCTATAATAGGGTGACCAGAATTGCACACAATATTCCAAGTGTGACCTTACCAATGTCTTGTACAGCTTCAACAAGACGTCCCAACTCTTGTATTCAATGTTCTGACCGATGAAACCAAGCATGCCGAATGCCTTCTTCACCACTCTGTCCACCTGTGACTCCACTTTCAAGGAGCTATGAACATGTACCCCTAGGTCTCTTTGTTCTGTAACTCTCCCCAACACCCTACCATTAACTGAGTAAGTCCTGCCCTGGTTCAATCTACCAAAATGCATCACCTCGCATTTGTCTAAATTAAACTCCATCTGCTATTCGTCAGCCCACTGGCCCAATTGATCAAGATTCCGTTGCGATTGGAGATAACTTTCTTCATTGTCCACTATGCTACCAATCTTAGTGTCATCTGCAAACTTACTAACCAAGCCCCCTATATTCTCATCCAAATCATTAATATAAATGACAAATAACAGTGGGCCCAGCACTGATCCCTGAGGCACACCGCTGGCCACAGGCCTCCAGTTTGAATTTTGTATCCATTTAGATACCTCACCCTGGATCCAGTGAGATTTAATTTTATGCAACAACCTACCATGCGGTACCTTGTCAAAGGCCTTGCTAAAGTCCATGTGGACCACATCAACTGCACTGCCCTCATCTACCTTCTTGGTTACCCCTTCAAAAAACTCAATTAAATTTGTGAGACATGATTTTCCGCTCGCAAAGCCATGCTGACTGTCCCTAATCAGTACTTGCGTCTCTAAATGCCTGTAGATCCTGTCTCTCAAAATACCTTCCAACAATTTACCCACCACAGATGTGAGGCTCACTGGCCTGTAGTTCCCAGGCTTTTCCCTGCAGCCCTTTTTAAACAAAGGCACAACATTTGCCACCCTCCAATCTTCAGGCACCTCACCCGTGACTATCGATGATTCAAATATCTTGGCTCGGGGACCCGCAATTTCCTCCCTAGCCTCTCACAGTGTCCTGGGATACACTTTATCAGGTCCCGGGGATTTATCTACCTTGATGTGCTTTAAGACTTCCAGCACCTCCTCCTCTGTAATATATACACTCCTCAAGACATCACTATTTATTTCCCCAAGTTCCCTAACATCCATGCTTTTCTCAACAGTAAATACTGATGAGAAATATTCATACTTCAATAAATTTTGCTGTGTTGGATGCCAAACATGAGTTTAATGGACTCAGCTTTTATTGTGATGAAAGTATCTTTGTGCAAGTAATGTAATGTATTCAATAAACTAAGCCACATTCATTCAAATGACGAGGTTTTTTCACATTGTATGATGGTGACCACCCAGACCAATGATTCGCATTTTATATTTTCTTTTTGGAAGCTTCAAATGTTAACTTATATTCCAATGTCTATGGAAGTTTTCTGAATAGGAAAAAAGAAAAAGTAGGACAAAATGGAAAGGTTGGGGGAATGGGGGTAGGTGAGATGCTCTTGCAGAAAGCAAACACTTTTGTGCTGTTTCTATTCTACCAAATAGCAATTAGACCCGGAAAACCTGGCTTTTTCTTGGCAATCAACATCCCTTGCCATTGCCTTCAATCACCTCTTGTCTCCAAAACATGATGAATTTCTTCTCAATGACCTTTCCTTTATAATGTCGATGTTTTGCATAAGAGCTTTCATAAGCCATTGTTAGTTAGCAAAATTGAAGTTGATGGGATAAAAAGGGCAGTAGTACGTGGATACAGAGTTGGTTGAAGGGTGGGTAACACAATGTTGCGGAGTATGGCTTTTGTCGGACTGGAGGGAATTTGTGTTGAAGTTGAGTTCTCCAAGGTTCAGTCATGGGACTGCTCCTGTTTTTGATAGAATTACTGACTTGGATTTCAGGGTTCAGAGTACAATTTTACAATCTGTATAAGATTTAGAAATATGGTAAACAGTGAGGAAGATTGTAATAGACTTCAAAAGGGTGTAGACGGCTGGTGGAATGTTTGGAAACATGACAGATGAAATTCGGTGCATGAAATGCTATATCTTGGGAGGAAGATTGAGTAGAGAGTGCATGTTGAATGATGCAACTTGAAGTGCAATAAGAGCGATCTGGGAACAGTTGTGCACCATCTTTGAAGATGACGGAACTGATTAACAAAACAGCTAAAAAAAAACAAAAGGATCTTGGGTTTTGTTGAGGCATGGAGTAAAGAAACCTGGAAATCATGCTATATAATAAACAGTTTGGTCCCATTTGGAATATTGTTCAATTCTGGACACCACACTTTAGAAAGAACTTAAAGGCTTTGGAGAGGGTATGGAAGAGATGTACTGGAATGGTTCAAGGATGAAGGCTTGCAGCTTCATGACTAGACCAGGTGAGGTTTTTCTCCTTAGGCTAGTAAGAGTTAAGAGGTAATATGATAGAGATATTTAAAATCATGTAGGGTTTAGTGAAGCGAAGTTATTTTCCAGGGCTGAATGATCGATAACCAGAAGCATAGATTCTGGGTGATGAATCGGGGACAATATGAGGAAAATTTCTTACGCATGTGAATGGTTAGGATTTTCAGCGTGCTGTCTCATAAGATGGTGGAAACAGATTTAATAATAGCTTTCCAAAGACAAATACTTGGAGAAAGAAATTGCGGGAAAGAGCAGGAGAGTGGGACCAACGGGATTGCTGTTCGAAAATGCTAACACAGACTCAATGGCTGTCTCCTGTGCTGTATTATTCTATGATTCTGTGATAACTTATCCCATTGAAATTCTCGCCTTTGTGTTATCTGTTGTACACAGATGCTTTCCTTGTCAGCTTACCCTGCCCGTTCCTGCTTGCTGTTGACATTTAAATGGAGTCTTATCCCTTTTGATCTCAGCCCCGACTGCTGCTGTTGACTTTTAAGTCTCTGCTCGTTTTATGTCTCCTGCTCTGATATTAAATTGCTGTATATTGTGCACCACTGGCTGCCGGAACTATCTGTGAGAGAGGGAAAAATGTGGAGTAGCTGGTTCCTGAGATATTCATTGTGAATTTGATTTGCCTGCTTTATTGTTTGGAATACTGCTAGTGCTGTGATGTTAAAGGAGACATGAATTGGAGAGGATGAAGACGGTTTTATCACAAAAATAGCTTGATTAACAAATCAAACATTTTGAGTTTGAATTGCTCAGCTGAACCGCTAGCTGGCAGTGAGTCTCGCTGCTGATCACACCAAGCTGTTCATTCACCACTCTGCTACAATACCCATGCTCTGTTTCTTTCCTCCCTCAGCCAGATGAACACCCATCGGAAAATATTACATCTCCCCAGAACTGGGATACCGTGAGCATCTTCCCAGCAGACAGTAGTTCCTATGAGCTGCTGACTGCGATAGGTAATGTATGCGTGCATGTTCGTGCATGTGTATAACTTGCCGCCTTTTTCAAATGGATACGTGCTCCAGGTTTTATTTTTTGATCCAACCCTGCATACAAAGGCTGTGTGTGTGTGTGTGTCTCTGTGTCAAACATTGTGTTGATTGGTGTAAACCCTCAGCAAGTGCTCCCAGATGAGCTCTGCAACTGATACTTGACTATCACATGGCAATTACAGACAATGACATATATCGGTAACATCCCAGCATAATGAGAAGTTAATGAAGTGGACCCCACCAATCCAAAAATGGATATGAAGATTTGGAAAGCTCAAGTCTTCCTTTCCTTCCTCCTTGGTACTGACATATGGTGGGGATAAAGTGACCAACATGCCTGACTTATCTGTCAGTTAGAAACTGGACACAGATTACAAAGAATATAACAATGAACAAACTTGTCTGAACACCAAGCAACATCTTTAATCCCCACAGCAAAGCAATTCTGGCATTTATTGTCCAAACCCAAGTGAGGATGCTGGTGGTGGGCTTTCTCCTTCAACCAATACTCCATGTGGTGAAGGTAGTCCAACAAAGACGGGCTTTCTGTACAAAAGAAATTACTGATGGGTGAACCGAAAGAATTCTTATGAATTTTGATAGGGTTTGATGGGGCAGCCGTGGCGATAAATTCTATTTGTGAGAGGGTCCAATTCTAAGGCCACAAATATAATATGGTTACTAATAAGCTCTATCCCATCACCACCACCTCTTTAAACTATCGTACTGCTTGTCTGATATTGATTACTGGATCAGTAAAACCTTTCTCTGTTGTTTTTGGTTCCTGCCACAAACTCTATCCTCGCCATGCTTCCAATATTCTCCCTGGCAACTATTTGAGGATGAACCAGATTGTTTGCAACCTTGATATTTGATCTAAAATGAGTTCCCTACCACATATTTGCACCATTGATAAGTCTTCCTGTTTCCACCTTCATAGTGTAAGACTTGGGAGCAGGAGTAGGCTATTCAGCCCTTTGAGCCTGCTCATCCTACAATAAGGTCATGGCTGATCTGCTTGTATCAATTCCACTTTGTCATCTGCCCTCCCCCTCCCTCATAACTCTTAGATTCTTGCCAGACAAGGAAATGATCTAAATCTGCCTTGAATAAATTCAATGGCCCAGCCTCCACTGCTTTCTGGGAGAATTCCAGATATTAATGACCCTTTGAGAGAGAGATTATCCTCATCTTGGTCTGAAAGGTAGGCCTCTATTCTTAAACTGTATCCCCTGGTTGTAGTCTCCCACAAGTGAAAATACCCTCCCAGTATGTACCTTATCAAATCCCCTCAAGATCTTATGTTTCAATAAGGTCACCTCTCATTTTTTTGAAACTCCATTTCTGGTCTCTTGACCACTCCTAGTTTTAATTGCTCCATTCGCAGCCATGCCTTCAGCTGACAAAAGACCCAAGCTTTGAAATTCTCTCCCTAAACAACTCTCTTTCCTTCTTTGACATTCCTTAAAACCTATTCTTTGGCTGATTACTTTTTTGTAATCTATCCCAAAACATATATGTGACTCTGTCAAATGGTATCATAATGTACAATTATAGAAATAATGAATTGCTGCAGTTAATGTCGATAAGTTATTTATTCTAAGCTGCCTCCTACCCCTTTTCACCTCGCCTTTATAGGTAGCATAAACACTGACAAAGCCAAACTGGATCAAACATTCAATTTCTGTGCCATAAAGTCTGTATAATCCTATGTGATGTAATATCTTTTGGCATTGAATTCCAGTGAATAAAAGGATAGTGACAAATTAAGCTTGTATGTGACTGCGAGGGAGGTGCTCCCACAAAATTGCTGGTCTTCCCTTCTTAGTGACAGAGGTCACAGAAGAGTAATGGCACATTCTGATACTGACTGATCTACATTTGAGATTCAGTCAAGTCCTGCAAAATGAAGCTAGCACCTTCCAGAACACCTAAACCACAGTCAAAATCTCAAACCTCCAAATGTTCAAAGGGGATGGAAAATGGAAGAAGAATCTCCATTACATAGAACAAAGAACAGTACAGCACAGGAAACAGGCCCTTTGGCCCTCCAAGCCTGTGCCGCTCATTAGTCCAACTAGACCATTCGTTTGTATCCCTCCATTCCCAGACTGCTCATGTGATTATCCAGGTAAGTCTTAAACAATGCCAGTATGTCTGCCTCCACCACCCTACTTGGCAGCGCATTCCAGGCCCCACCACTCTGTGTAAAAAAATGTCCCTCTGATATCTGAGTTATACCTCGCCCCTCTCACCTTGAGCCTGTGACCCCTCGTGATTGTCAGCTCCGACCTGGGAAAAAGCTTCCCACTGTTCACCCTATCTATACCCTTCATAATTTTGTACACCTCTATTAGGTCTCCCCTCATTCTCCGTCTTTCCAGGGAGAACAAGCCCAGTTTACCCAATCTCTCCTCATAGCTAAGACCCTCCATACCAGGCAACATCCTGGTAAACCTTCTCTGCACTCTCTCTGAAGCCTCCACGTCCTTCTGGTAGTGCGGCGACCAGAACTGGACGCAGTACTCCAAATGTGGCCTAACCAGCGTTCCATACAGCTGCAACATCAGACTCCAGCTTTTATACTCTATACCCCATCCTATAAAGGCAAGCATACCATATGCCTTCTTCACCACCTTCTCCACCTGTGCTGCCACCTTCAAGGATTTGTGGACTTGCACACCTAGGTCCCTCTGTGTTTCTATACTCTTGATGGCTCTGCCATTTATTGTATAACTCCCCCCTACATTAGTTCTTCCAAAATGCATCACTTCGCATTTATCTGGATTAAATTCCATCTGCCATTTCTCCGCCCAATTTTCCAGCCTATCTATATCCTGCTGTATTGTCCGACAATGTTCATCGCTATCCACAAGTCCAGCCATCTTCTTGTCATCTGCAAACTTTCTGATAACACCAGTTACACCTTCCAAATCATTTATATATATCACAAATAGCAGAGGTCCCAGTACAGAGCCCTGCGGAACACCACTGGTCACAAACCTCCAGCCGGAAAAAGACCCTTTGACTTCCACCCTCTGTCTCCTGTGGCCAAGCCAGTTTTCTACTCATCTAGCTGCCTCTCCTTGTATCCCATGAGCCTTAACCTTCTTAACCAACCTGCCATGAGGGACTTTGTCAAATGCCTTACTGAAATCCATATAGACGACATCCACGGCCCTTCCTTCGTCAACCGTTTTTGTCACTTCCTCAAAAAACTCCACCAAATTTGTAAGGCACGACCTCCCTCTTACAAAACCATGCTGTCTGTCACTAATGAGATTGTTCCGTTCTAAATGCACATACATCCTGTCTCTAAGAATCCTCTCCAACAACTTCCCTACCATGGACGTCATGCTCACTGGCCTATAATTACCCGGGTTATCCCTGCTACCCTTCTTAAATAACGGTATCACATTCGCTATCCTCCAATCCTCAGGGACCTCACCCGTGTCCAATGAAGAGACAAAGATTTCCGTCAGAGGCCCAGCAATTACATCTCTTGTCTCCCTGAGCAGTCGAGGATAGATGCTATCAGGCCCTGGGGATTTGTCAGTTTTAATGTTACCTAAAAAACCTAACACTTCCTCCCTTGTAATGGAGATTCTCTCTAACGGGTCAACACCTCCCTCTGAGACACTCCCAGTCAACAAGTCCCTCTCCTTTGTGAATACCGATGCAAAGCATTCATTTCGGATCTCCCCTGTTCCCTTGGGTTCTAAGCATAATTCCCCTCCTTTGTCCCTGAGAGGTCCGACTTTTTCCCTGACAACTCTTTTGTTCCGAACATATGAATAAAATGCCTTAGGATTCTCCTTAATCCTGTCTGCCAAGAACATTTTGTGACCTCTTTTTGCCCTTCTAACTCTCCGTTTTGAGTTCTTTCCTACACTCTCTGTATTCCTCCAAAGCTCCATCTGTTTTCAGTTGCCTGGACCTAACGTACGCCTCTCTTTTCTTTTTGGTCAGATCCTCGAGCAGAAAGATATGCATGATGAGTTTTTCTTAAAAAATCCATAGACCCCCTGCTTGTGTTTACCCTCCTGTGGGTTAGTGATATCACCTCCCAATGTTCTGTGACTGACTTGCAGGAGACTGCATGAAAAAGACTCAGCTGATGGTCTAGTTGGTGACATGAAATTGGTCAAAACTTTGTCTCCAGCAGAGAATGGAAAAAATTCACTGATTTCCCAGGAGAGGTTTATGGTCTCTGGGCAACCATCACTGGAGGTAGTGATATAGCAGAATTGTCGCTGGAATAGTAATCCCCAGGATAATGCTCTGGGGACTGGGTTTGAATGCCACCACAGCAGATGGTGAAATGTGAATTCCATAGAAATCTGGCTTAAAAGTCTAATGATGACTATGAAATCATTGTCGATTGTCATAAAAACCCATCTGGTTCATTTATGTCCCTGCTGTCCTTAACCTGGTCTGGCACAGCCAGTGATGCCCACAATCCATGATATAAATTCACAAAAGAGGGGTTAGATCCAAGAAATCTCGAGGCCAGTGTGAAGTCTTGTCCCTGCTTTTCCCAGGGAGCCACACGGATGCTGTTCCCAGTCAGTGACAACTTGGGAAAGGAAGAGCCAATGTGAGGGAATCAAGATGATGTTTATAAAATCAACAAGTGCTGCCAAATATTTTACTTTGGATAAATGGGAGGGATTTGAACCAAAAAGTGTTTTTTTTCCCCTTTTCCTTTCTGGTTGAAATTTTTGATGAATGATGTTGACGCTTTTTTTATTGAAAGTAAAAGGAAAAATTTCAGCTCAACATTACTTACTGACACTATGACAAGCTGGGCCAGCCTAGGACCCCTTGCCAACTTGGGATCTCACACCACTGTAACCTATTGCAAAAAAGGTTCCCATCCAGTCTACATAAAATACTAAATGGAATTTGGACATCAAACTGCATTTTTGAAATCTGTGCAGATCTTTCTAACCCCACAATTGCTAAGTTATCGACTTGGATGTATATCAGAATTCTTTCACTGTCACTGGGTTAAAATCCCACAATTCTCTACCTAACAGCACTGGAGGTGTATCTACAGCACATACTCTGCAGCAGTTCAAGAAGGCAGCTCCCCTTTCCAAGAACAAGACAATAAAAGCTGGCCTTTTCTACAGCTTCCAAATTAACAATTTAGAAGACAAAAGACCCTCTCTTTGTAGGATTGTGAAAATAACGTGAATGAGAGGGTGCAAAAACAGGAGCTGCAGGTAAAACATGAAAAAAACCTTTAGAAGGCACAGCAATCCAGTCATTGTGATAAATAAAGTTGTTGGATAATGTAGCACCTTATCACATTGAATCCCCAAAATGTGCTTCAGTTAGTGAATTGGTTATTTTAGATTGTCAGCTGCCTTCACTAGGAACATGCTATACTGAGAGCTTTGAGCTTCCTGACATACTTGGAATCCCATGTCAAGAAACACAATGCTATACCGTGTCTTAGTATATGGGGCCACAGCAACAGATGCTTTCTCAAACAGAAACAGTAATTTCAATCCAGGTGAGAAGATATTCCCTTTGATTTTTGATGGGTAAAGAATTTGTGCAACTAATGTCCCAGGTGACACTGCTGAGGGCCAATCTCGTGGGAACAGTTGTTGGGCTGAGAAAAAACAACTGAAAAACAGGCGTGAAATACATCGAAAACAGAAATGTTCAACAGCAACAACATACAAAACTAATCAACTCACTGACAAAAGGACCCAAGTATATATTTACAAACTGCTGACCCAGTGAGACTGTGCAACATCAATCATCTGTAGCAGACTCTGGAATACAGAACCAAATAAAATCAAAATGTCAAACCCTTGTGCATCAAATTATCCCTGTTACCAACGACAAAAACCTCAGAAGAACCCTTCCTCTCTTCATTGTTTGCACTTGGCTGTCACAACTGAAAAGAGAATTAAAGAAATTTAATTATTTATAAAGCACTTAATGATGTCAGTGAGCAGTGCCCCCCAAGTGCTTCACATACACAGAATTATTTCAAAGTGAGGTACATAGGCATTCTTGGCAGCCATTATGTTTACAGCAAAATTTGCACGGGTGACATAGTGGTTAGCACTGCTGCCTCACAGCACCAGGGACTTGGGTTCGATTCCCGGCTTGGGTCACTGTCTGTGCGGAGTCTGCACGTTCTCCCTGTGTCTGCGTGGGTTTCCTCCGGGTGCTCCGGTTTCCTCCCACATTCCAAAGATGTGCGGGTTAGGTGGATTGGCCATGTTAAATTCTCCCTCTGTGTACCCAAACAGGTGCTGGAGTGTGGCGACTAAGGGATTTTCACAGTAGCATAATTGCAGTGTGAATGTAAGCCTACTTGTGACACTAATAAATAAACTTTTAAACTTTAAATTCAACAAACAACATTAAGGTGAAACAATGTAATCTACATGTTCGGAGGATGATTCTTTGTCTGGACACTGGGAAAACTCCCTACTCAAATCGTGACATATAATTGTTAATAGAATCCCTACAGTGCAGAAAGAGGCCATTGAGTATGCACCAACCCTTCAAAAGAGCATTCCTCCCAGCCCTCCATAAAACCCTATCCCCGTGACCCCGTACATTTACCATGGCTAATCCCCCTAACCTACAAATGTCTGCTAGAAAAGGTGGATAAAGTCATATTATAATTCTCTCTGCTAGAGGGCAGGACCCTCTCAGCACTGCACCGAGTGTTAGCCTAGATCAGTGGTTCCCAAAGGGTGCGGCGCGCCACACTGGTGCGGCGAGAGAGGATGGCAAGTGTGGCAGGAAGATTCCAGGACAATCAAAGAAACATTTAAACATGGTTTAAACAAGCATTGTTTTATACTTTCTGGATGTCCCATGATATTATAAAGTAGTTGTGTTCTATGTTATGAATCGAGCGCTGCTAGGAGTTTTTTTTTGGTTTTGAATGTATTTCTTATCAATAAAAAATTCGGTGTGGCGCGAGCAAATTTTTATTCCGGAAGTGCGGCCCAGTGAAAAAAGTTTGGGAACCACTGGCCTAGATTATTCATTCAAGTCCTAGAATGGGTGTTGGACGCATGGTTTTCAGTTCCTGAGAGAACGATCAACTGACTTGGGATTAGCCAAAGAAACTGAACAAAAAATCCCCAAAGGAGATACTATCAACCTTGGACCATCCCTCAAAGGATGTACCATTCGTATGGGAATCTAAAATGAATGAAATGCTGTTGTATTCAGTAAAATTAGATGTAAATTCAATATTGAGCTAATCTGCTTTTCCCCTGGAGTGAAATGGCTTGTCCTTTGTGCACAGGTAAAGGATTTAATGACGTTATGACTGTGACCTTGGGGAGGTACAAACGGACTGGCCAACAGGTGGCTGTTCGCAGAATCAACTTGGATTATTGCACCAATGAGATGTTTTCTTTATTACAGGTAATCCCTTGTGTTGTAAAGTGTGGGAGCTGGGAGTCTGGAGGGAGCTGGGAGTCTGGAGGGAGCATGTGTCTTGGGTTTTTAGATTTAAAAGGGCCCAAAGTGATGTTTTAAATGAGTAGATTTGCGGGTAAGTATCTGAAACCAGTTAGGATGATGTCGAAAGGTTTCCTTCTTATTTGATATGATTGGTAACATGGAGCTGGTTATGACATTGCAATGTGCAAGATTGCCAAGGTCCGTGACGTCTCAGACCGTGTTTTCCGGATTCTGAAGGGGGAGGGGAAACAGTCACAAGTCGTGGTACACATTGGTACCAACGACATAGGTAAGAGAAGGGACGGGGATTTAAAGCAGGAATTTCTGGAGCTGGGCTGGAAGCTGAGAGCCAAGACAAAACGTGGTCATCTCTGGTACGTTGCCGGTGCCACGTGATAGCGAGTTGAGGAACAGGGAGAGAGTGCAGTTAAACATGTGGTTGCAGGGATGGTGTAGGAGGGAGGGTTACAGATATGTGGATAATTGGAACACATTCTGGGGAAGGTGGGACCTGTACAAACAGGACGGGGTGCACCTGAACCAGAGGGGCACCAATATCCTGGGAGGGAAATTTGATGCGGCTCTTCAGGGGGGTTTAAACTAATTTGTCAGGGGAGTGGGAAAAGGAGTTGTAGTCCAGAAGTCACTGAGGGTGGTGAGGTATTGGGGAAGGTATCAGGGTCAAGAGTGGGTGCCGATAGATAGGAAGGTGGGTTGAAGTGTGTCTACTTCAATGCAAGGAGCATCCAGAACAAGGTAGATGAACTTGGGGCGTGGATTGG
This sequence comes from Mustelus asterias, assembly GCF_964213995.1. Taxonomy (NCBI): domain Eukaryota; kingdom Metazoa; phylum Chordata; class Chondrichthyes; order Carcharhiniformes; family Triakidae; genus Mustelus; species Mustelus asterias. The sequence continues at coordinate 69,780,415 of NC_135811.1, read as the reverse complement.
TACTTGGGACTACGATGTTGTGGCCATTACGGAGACGTGGGTAGAACAAGGACAGGAATGGTTGGTGGACGTTCCGGGGTATAGATGTTTCAGTAAGTGTAGGGAAGCTGGTAAAAGAGGTGGAGGAGTGGCATTGTTAATCAAGGATCATTTAACGGCTGCGGAAAGGCACTTCGAGGGGGATCTGCACACTGAGGTAATATGGGCTGAGGTTAGAAATAGGAAAGGAGCGGTCACGTTGTTAGGAGTTTACTATAGGCCCCCAAATAGTAATAGAGATGTGGAGGAAGAAATTGCTAAGCAGATTATGGATATGTGTGGGGGTCACAGGGTAGTTGTCATGGGGGACTTTAACTTTCCAAATATTGATTGGAACCTTTGTAGGTCAAATAGTTCGGATGGGGCAGTTTTTGTGCAGTGTGTGCAGGAGGGTTTCCTGACACAATATGTGGATAGGCCGACAAGAGGTGAGGCCACGTTGGATTTGGTACTGGGCAATGAACCGGGCCAAGTGTTAGATTTGGTTGTGGGAGAGCACTTTGGAGATAGTGACCACAATTCGGTGTCTTTTGTTATTGCAATGGAGAGGGATAGGGCCGTACGGCAGGGCAAGGTTTACAATTGGGGGAGAGGTAATTATGATGCAATTAGGCAAGAATTAGGGGGCATAAGTTGGGAACAGAAACTGTCAGAGAAAGGAACTAATGAAAAGTGGAACTTTTTCAAGGAACAAATACTGGGTGTCCTTGATAGGTATGTCCCTGTCAGGCAGGGAGGAAATGGCCGAGTGAGGGAACCATGGTTCACGAAAGAGGTGGAATGTCTTGTGAAAAGGAAGAGGGAAGCTTATGTAGGGATGAGGAAACAAAGTTCAGATGGCTCGATTGAGGGTTACAAGTTAGCAAGGAATGAGCTGAAAAAGGGGCTTAGGAGAGCTTGGAGGGGACATGAGAAGTCCTTGGCGGGTCGGATCAAGGAAAACCCCAAGGCTTTTTACTCTTATGTGAGGAATAAAAGAATGACCAGGGTGAGGTTAGGGCCGGTCAAGGACAGTAGTGGGAACTTGTGTATGGAGTCAGTAGAGATAGGCGAGGTGATGAATGAATACTTTTCTTCAGTGTTCACCAAGGAGAGGGGTCATGTTTTTGAGGAAGAGAAGGTGTTACAGGCTAATAGGCTGGAGGAAATAGATGTTCGGAGGGAGGATGTCCTGGCAGTTTTGAATAAACTGAAGGTCGATAACTCCCCTGGGCCTGATGAAATATATCCTAGGATTCTTTGGGAGGCAAGGGATGAGATTGCAGAGCCTTTGGCTTTGATCTTTGGGTCCTCGCTGTCCACGGGGATAGTGCCAGAAGACTGGAGAATGGCGAATGTTGTTCCTCTGTTTAAGAAAGGGAATAGAAATGACCCTGGTAATTATAGACCGGTTAGTCTTACTTCGGTGGTTGGTAAATTGATGGAAAAGGTCCTTAGGGATGGGATCTACGACCATTTAGAAAGATGCGGATTAATCCGGGATAGTCAGCACGGATTCGTGAAGGGCAAGTTGTGCCTCACAAATTTGATAGAATTTTTTGAGGAGGTAACTGAGTGTGTTGATGAAGGTAGGGCCGTTGATGTCATATACATGGATTTTAGTAAGGCGTTTGATAAGGTCCCCCATGGTCGGCTTATGAAAGTGAGGAGGTGTGGGATAGAGGGAAAGTTGGCTGATTGGATAGGTAACTGGCTGTCTGATCGAAGGCAGAGGGTGGTGGTGGATGGAAAATTTTTGGATTGGAGGCAGGTTGTTAGCGGAGTACCACAGGGATCAGTGCTTGATCCTCTGCTCTTTGTGATTTTTATTAATGACTTGGAGGAGAGGGCTGAAGGGTGGATCAGTAAATTTGCTGATGACACCAAGATTGGTGGAGTAGTGGATGAGGTGGAGGGCTGTTGTAGGCTGCAAAGAGACATAGATAGGATGCAAAGCTGGGCTGAAAAATGGCAAATGGAGTTTAACCCTGATAAATGTGAGGTGATTCATTTTGGTCGGACTAATTTAAATGTGGATTTTGGGTCAAAGGTAGGGTTCTGAAGACTGTGGAGGAACAGAGAGATCTTGGGGTTCATATCCACAGATCTCTAAAGGTTGCCACTCAAGTGGATAGAGCTGTGAAGAAGGCCTATAGTGTGTTAGCTTTTATTAACAGGGGGTTTGAGTTTAAGAGCCGTGGGGTTATGCTGCAACTGTACAGGACCTTGGTGAGACCACATTTGGAATATTGTGTGCAGTTCTGGTCACCTCACTATAAGAAGGATGTGGAAGCGCTGGAAAGAGTGCAGAGGAGATTTACCAGGATGCTGCCTGGTTTGGAGGGTAGGTCTTATGAGGAAAGGTTGAGGGAGCTAGGGCTGTTCTCTCTGGAGCGGAGGAGGCTGAGGGGAGACTTAATAGAGGTTTGTAAAATGATGAAGGGGATAGATAGAGTGAACGTTCAAAGACTATTTCCTTGGGTGGATGGAGCTATTACAAGGGGGCATAACTATAGGGTTCGTGATGGGAGATATAGGAAGGATATCAGAGGTAGGTTCTTTACGCAGAGAGTGGTTGGGGTGTGGAATGGACTGCCTGCAGTGATAGTGGAGTCAGACACTTTAGGAACATTTAAGCGGTTATTGGATAGGCACATGGAGCACACCAGGATGATAGGGAGTGGGATAGCTTGATCTTGGTTTCAGATAAAGCTCGGCACAACATCGTGGGCCGAAGGGCCTGTTCTGTGCTGTACTGTTCTATGTTCTATTGGACCCTGGGGCCAGGTTTCTTGAGTATACTTGTTAGTAGCTTCTAAGAAATGCCTGAATTTATCAATGTCAATACTTAAAATCCATGCCCGTGATGGGGTACTGAAGTGTGCACAATCCCGATATAGAGAATCACCTTTTGAGAGTTTTATGGGATGATTAAGACAGTTGAATCTGTTTTCTTGGGAAAAGAGGTGACTTTGGGAAGACTGAACTGAAGATTTTAACATTATAAATATACATGACAAAATTGATCCACACACATTACTCTCCATAATAAAGGTTCAAACCCCATAGGGTGCAGGGTAAAATGTGGAAGCTGTGTTAGCAGGAACCTTTTCAAATAAAGGGTGAAAGAGCATAGTTGTGGAAGTGTGCACTGTAGATAGGGTCACACAAACAAGAAAAAGGAGTAGGCCATTCAGCCCCTCCAGCCTCGTGGCTGATCTGATTATTTCAGATCTGCATCTTGCCTATTCCCGATAACCTATCGTCTCTTTGCTTACCAAGAATTTATCCTTTAAAATGTTCAAAGACTCTGCTTTCAGCGCCTTTTGAGGAAGAGATCCAAAGATTCGCAGCCCACAGTGAAAAGATTTTGCCTCAGTTCCATTTTAAATATGGAACCCCTCTAGTTCTAGATTCTCCCACATCCACCCTGTCAAGTCCCCTCAAAATCTTTGTATGTTTCAATCAAGTCGCCTCTTTCTCTGCTAAACGCCAGCAAATACAAGGTTGGTCTGTCTAACCTTTCCTCATTGGACAGCCCACCCATTCCAGGTGTTAGTCTAGTAAACCTTCTCTGAACTGCTTCAAATGCATTTACTTCCTTCCTTAAATAAGGAAACCAATACTGTACACACTGCTGCAAATGTGGTCTCACCAGTGCAGTGTACAACTGAAGCATAACCTCCCCACTTTTGCATTCAGTTCCCTCACAATATATGATATTCTATTAGCTTTCCTAATTACTGGCTGTACCTGCATACTAGCCTTTTGTGATTCATGCACTTAAACACCCAGGTCCCTCTGCACCTCTGAGCTCTGCAATCTCTCACCTGTTAGATAATAAGCTTTTTTATTCATCCTGCCAAGATGAACAATTTCACATTTTTCCATGTTGTACTCCATTTGCCAGATTTTTACCCACTCACTTAACCTATCCTACATATTTTTAAGACCTCCTTATGTCTCCTTCACAACTTGCTTTCCCAACTATCTTTGTGTCATCTGCAAATTTAGCTACCATGTCTTCACTCCCCTCATCCAAGTCAAATGAATTGTAAACAGTTGTGGTCCCAGCACTGATCCCTTTGGCATGACATGCGTTACATTTTGCCAACCTGAAAAAGACCCATTTATGCCAACTCTCTGCTTCCTGTTAGCCATGCTTATATGTTACTTAATAACATGAGCTTTTATATTCTGCAATAACCATTGGTGTTTATTAAATACCTTTTTGAAATCCAAGTTCAATACATCCACCAGTTCCCCTTTATTCACAACACAGATTAATTCCTCAAAGACCTCCAAAAGTTGATTAAACGTGATTTTCCTTTCACAAAACCATGTTGACCCTGCCTGATTACCTTGAGCTCTGACAAAGGGTCATCTAGACTTAAAACGTTGGCCCTATTCTCTCCCCACAGATGCTGTCAGACCTGCTGAGATTTTCCAACATTTTCTGTTTTTGTTGCCTCGAGCTTATCCAAGTGCCCTGTTATAACTTAATTAATAACTACTTTGAAAATTTTACCTGCGACACATGTATAGAAATACAAGGCTTTTCCTTTCTTGCACAGACTGCTGGGTTGCAGCAGGCCCGAGAACCCTGGTTAAATGTTTTCCCTCCTCCTTCCATAGGTTAACCTAGGCACATAGAGCAGGTCTCAATGTTTTAGGTCTGTAAAGCAGTGATACCCTAGTCCAATAGGGTGATGTGCAAGAAGCTGTCTAGGTGCAGTTTCACTAATGTCAGACTGATGCAGTCAGTACAGTGTTTGTGACAGTAGAATGAGTTCTTATACCAATAGATGGCAATATTGAGATTCAACACTATATATGGCTGAAAGAAATTGTCAGGGGTACCCCTGACTAACAGAGAGATGCTAACCCTTAGATAAAGATCACCAAGAGCATGATTTCAAAAGTCAATCATAGAAACATGGGATTTAGGAGGAGTAATAGACCATTCAGCCCTCTAAGCCTGTTCCAGCATTCAATAAAATAATGGCTGATCTAGCTGTGGTCTCAACTCCAACTTTGCTGTTTGTCCTCTTCCACTGTCTGTCAAAATGTGTCTAATTCTGTCATGAATGAATTTAATGAACCAATCACCACTTCCTTCTGGAGAAGAGAATCCACAGACTAACAACCCTCAAGAAAAAAAAACCCTCATCTTCATCTTAAAAAGGAGACCCCTTATTCTTAAACTGTGCCCCTCACTTCTTGTTTTCTCCACAATAGGAAGCTTATAACCACCTTGTCATGCCCCCTCAGGATCTTGCATGTTTCAATAAGATCACCTCACTTCTAAAATCCGATGGATACAGACCCAACCTGTTCAGCCTTTTTTCATAAGATAAAGCCTCATCCCAGGAATGAGTTGAGTGCACCTTTGCTGAACTGCTACTAGTGAAATTTATGTATTTTCTAAAATAAGGAGACCAAAACTGTAAAACAAGTAAAACTTCCTTGCTTTTATATTCCATTCCTCTTGCAATAGAGTCATAGACGTTTACAGCATGGAAACAGGCCCTTCGGCCCAACTTGTCCATGCCGCCCTTTTTTTTTAAAACCCCTAAGCTAATCCCAATTGCCCGCATTTGGCCCATATCCCTCTATACCCATCGAACCCATGTAACTATCTAAATGCTTTTTAAAAGACAAAATTGTACCCGCCTCTACTACTACCTCTGGCAGCTTGTTCCAGACACTCACCACCATGTGTGTGAAAAAATTGCCCCTCTGGACACTTTTGTATCTCTCCCCTCTCACCTTAAACCTATGCCCTCTAGTTTTAGACTCCCCTACCTTTGGGAAAAGATATTGACTATCTAGCTGATCTATGCCCCTCATTATTTTATAGACCTCAATAAATACCAACATTCCATTTGCCTTCCTAATTACTTGCTGTACTACATACTAACTATTTGTACTTGGGGCATCCAGATCCCTCTGTACCAATGAGGCTTGCAATCTCATTCCAATCAAATTAGTGTACTACTTTTCCATTCTTCCTACCAAACTGGACAAGTTCACATTTTCCCATATTATACTCCATCTGCTAAATTTGTGCTCACTCGCTTAACCTATCTATATACCCTTGCAGACTCTCTTTTTGGCGATTTATTTTCCTACCTATCTTGGTGCCAATGACAAATTTAGCTACTGCATGTTCAATCCCTTCATCCAAGCAAGTCATAGATTGTTAAGTAGCTTCAGCCCCAGCACTGATCCCTGTGGCACTCCACTAGTTACAACCTGAAAAAGACCCGTTTATCCCTACTCTGCTTCCAGTTAGCTACAGTAAGAGTTTTAACAACAGGTTAAAGTCCGACAGGTTTATTTGGTAGCAAATGCCATTAGCTTTCGGAGCGCTGCTCCTTCGTCAGATGGAGTGGAAATCTGCTCTCAAACAGGGAGAGCAGATTTCCATTCCATCTGACGAAGGAGCAGCGCTCCGAAAGCTAATGGCATTTGCTACCAAATAAACCTGTTGGACTTTAACCTGGTGTTGTTAAAACTCTTACTGTATTTACCCCAGTCCAACACCGGCATCTCCACATCCAGTTAGCTAACCAGTCCTTTAGCCATGCTAATATGTTACCCCCATACCATTTAATCTTATTGTTGATGTGGCTGGCACATTATCAAATGCCTTCTGGACATCCAAGTTGTTCTGGTGCTGGACCTGATCCTCGAGGTATATTATGAAGTCAGATTAGACCCTAACAGTTTGTTTATTTTGGCATAAATGTGAAGGTAGGATGCTTCACTCCAGCTGTGATTCTACTGACAAATTAGGGTTCTTTTATCAAAACAAGCTTTATTCATAACACAGTTTACATATAACTCTAACACAATGAAATAGTTTAACATTTAACAGGTGAACAACACTTAAAATGAAAGGAAGCAATTCTAATATCTGACATCACTATTTCAGTTCCAATTAATTTTTTTATAACCTTAAAACACACACTAAATATAGTTAACAATCGCAGATATACTTGCTCTGACTTGGGTAATAGCCATGAGTTTTTGCAGAGAGAGCAAGGGAGGGTGAAAAGCAACTTGTAGGCGCCTATTTTTTAACAGCCCCCTCCAGCAGCCGAACACAAAGCTGTTTTTCTCTGCTACAAACTTAGATTTCCCACTTCTGGTACCACATCACTATATGACCCTGTATAACTCATCTTCCATTACTTTAATCAAAAAAAAAATGGGTCCTTTCTCGTTTATAAACAAAATGCAATTAGCTCGATTCTAAGTCAACACTACAGGGCTAAAATGACTAATTATCCTGCTTTCCAGACATACTGACTGCTTTGAGAAAAATAACACCGAACTTTAAACACGCTACAGAAACATAAAATATATCAATATCATCACAAAGTACACCACATCCACAGGTTCCTCTTTATTGACCTTGCTTGTTACTTCCTCAGTAATAAGTTAGGTAAACATTATTTCCCTTTCTCAAAACCATGATTTTCTAAGTTACCTGCTATAACCTCCTGAGTAATGGATTCTAGCATTTTCCCAATGACTTGTTTGGGGAAAGGGTACTGAAAACTCACCACCTAGATCCATCCAGCATCACTGCATGAATTCACACCTTCGAACATTTGCTGATGCCATAAACCTACAGGAGATTTTGTTCGGAGTTTCCAACCTCAACACTTTGTCCACTATTCTGCTGACGTGTCTCACAGCCAGAGTAGAGATTAGGAAATTATGGTATATTTGGAAGGCTGTATGTGTGGTCTCTCGTGTTGTGAATCTAACATGAGCCACATTTTGCTGATTGAGGGAATGTTTAATGAGTCAATCTGTGTTAAGGACCAACATTGAGAATAATGGCATTGTGCTGTGAATTAGTGAGTCTGGCTGGTTACAGTCGTGCAAGCTCTGTAGAGATTCTTTATTTGCTGGTTAGCTCTTTCTCTGTTAACTCTTTAGCAACTGAACCATGAGGTTTGATACGAGACCTAACAGTGAGTTTATTTCACTAGAGTGAACTCCACGTATCGAAGCTGTTTCATCACCCTAATATATTGCCATACAAAGCCACCTTGATAGCCAACAATGAGGTGTGGGTTGTGACTCCATTCATGGCCTACGGTAAGTTTGATGTGTCTAATACTGTGGTCAGCACTGTGTATCAAAGCCAAGTTGAAGTTGTTCTTCTCCCTTTCAAAGGACAACTTTGAAAATGTTCCTATTTTTCACGTTACTGACTCCTCTTTCCACCACTATTCCTGAAGTAAGAAAGAAGACTGGAGGCATTAATATTGCATCATTGCAGCCCAGATTTCAATCTAAAGATGAAAAATGTGCCATCACTATGACACAATATAAGGCATAGAATTATTACACCGAGCGGTTTGAGGTCTAAGCACTGTCGGAACGCTGGGACATTGATCATGAACTTCTGGATCTGGATTCTGGTGAAAACCTCGGCTCAATGATGGAATGAAAGACACCTCTGTCCTACTGGCTTGAAGGATCATATATTAAATGATTTTGGGCAGTTTCAATCCTGTTCTTAAAATATATGGACTCACCATACGAAATTTCTTCTAATTCACCAGGAAATTGAATGTCTAACCCTGTGCTGTACCTGTCCTGGGAGTGTTTGATGGGGACTGTGGAGAGGGAGCTTTACTCTGTATCTAACCCTGTGCTGTACCTGTCCTGGGAGTGTTTGATGGGGACAGTGCAGAGGAGCTTTACTCTGTATCTAACCCTGTGCTGTACCTGTCCTGGGAGTGTTTGATGGGGACAGTGCAGAGGGAGCTTTACTCTGTATCTAACCCTGTGCTGTACCTGTCCTGGGAGTGTTTGATGGGGACAGTGCAGAGGAGCTTTACTCTGTATCTAACCCTGTGCTGTACCTGTCCTGGGAGTGTTTGATGGGGACAGTGCAGAGGGAGCTTTACTCTGTATCTAACCCTGTGCTGTACCTGTCCTGGGAGTGTTTGATGGGGACAGTGTAGAGGGAGTTTTACTCTGTATCTAACCCCCTGCTGTACCTGTCCTGGGAGTGTTTGATGGGACTGGTTGCTAGAAATGCAATAGAAACATTTTCCACCAAGTTTTAATTTTAAACATGAGGGGCATTATATCAATGTAACTTGCCAGGAAGAAAACTTTTTAAAATTCTCACTGATTCTGTGAAGGTAAACTGCATGGCAAAAGTGAGGATGCTTGTATAAATTGGAACTATTGGATGCTGAATCAAGACACCAGTTTGGGATGAGGGGCCATGACAGATTTCTATCCCTGTCTCAGTTTATCATTTCAATTTGAATAGCTTTTAATTATTTGATGTGGTCTAATTGCCAGGTTCTGCTAAAGATCTGATGAACACCCATTTCACAGATGGACTAAATGAGCCAACAATCGCATACATCCTGCAGGGGGTGCTAAAGGCCTTGGTTTATATTCATAGAATGGGATACGTACACAGGTACTGTACTGTTAGCTCAGATTACAAAGAAAACAGATATGCCGACATTGGAAACTGTTTCTGTCAACTCTATCCATACCTTCATAATTTTAAACATCTCCATGAATAATGTTCTCTGTTCTAATCAATACAGCCCCAGTTTTCCTTTTCTTATACGTCTGCATATCAGGAAACACAATCTGTGTTGTGCCCTTTCTACACACAAGGCTACACACACTGTGATCTTACCAAGCATTTACATAGATTTCCTATTACATCTCAACTCTTAAACCCCCTATCTTTCATATCACCCAGTGTTTCATAGCATTTAACGGTCTTGTCTGCCTACGGTGCGGTTTATTTTTATGTCTTGTGAACCCGAATTGACTAATTCTTGTGCTGTTCCACATCACCCAGAACCCCCCCCCCCCCCCCCCATTATCCCAGCTGCCATCCTTCAGGCTTCTGAGTGTTGACTGTTCCGTGTGCCCTCCATCTTTAGTGGCTTAGGACCCAGCAATTCCGATCTACTTCCAGAATTCTCTACCAATATCTCTTCTTCCTAATTTTTTTTCAAACACTTGCTAAACTTGACTGTCAACTTTTCTTTCACCCACCATCCCCAGTTCTTTTGGTTCACAATGTGTCCAGATTGTCCTGGAAGGCACTTTGGGACTTGCTTCTGTATTACAAGCGCTGTATTACTATAAGCACAAGTTGTTATTGTGTCATCTGACCTGCACATTGAGCCTGTTGGCTCGGGCACGCTGGAAGAATGGGAAATCACACAATGGCAATGATTCAATTCCCATAACAAATTAATCCAGTGCGTATCGTGTTCCCCCCTCTATTGGGAGGTAGTGGAATGCTAAACCTCCCTAGCTAGGGGAACCTCCAAGTCTGGCACAAACCACAACAAAACATTACCATGGACCTTTGTCTGCCTATTTCCCTTCAGGCTAAAATCACAGGGATTTGGCTGACATGTAGATATCGGGGTGTTTCCAAGCTACAGTAAGTCTTCAAACTATACTGTCAATTAGTATAACGTGTATATGATATCCCATCCACTGACAGTGATGGACCTCCCAAGTCTTTGGGTTTTTTTCTCCGTTTCTCATCTCTTGATGGGGCTTTTAACTGCAAATGCACACACACAGCACGCGAGTGGACTGTTTACAATGCAGCAGGTTCTCAGAATTTGTTCTGGTGCCAAGCCAAATATGCCTAGGTTGATCGAACTGTTTCCTGTCTTGGTTGATTGCTTTCGATCAACAAGCTTACATAAAGGACGTAACGGGTCAGAATATTGTGCAAACAAGCTTATTGGCAGAGTTTTCAAATCAGAAACTTGAGCAGTTGCAGGTTGTATAGTTTAGTTAATTTGTTCTTGGGCTGTGGTTGACACTAATAAGGTTGGATTTATTGCTCATCGCAAGTTGCTTCTGTGAATGTGGTGGTGGCTGTCCCATGTAGTCATTTGTACAACCCAATTTCTTCTTGCTATGCTGCTTCAAAGGACAAAGAGTCACCAGGGAATGTAGGGCTGGAGACACGTGTCAGGTGAAAGGGTCAGGATGGCGTATGTGGGTCTGTGTGTCTGTGGGGGGGGGGGGGGGTGTCTGTGGGGGGGGGGGGGTGTCTGTGGGGGGGGGGGGGGGTGTGTGTGTCTGTGGGGGGGGGGGTGTCTGTGGGGGGGGGTGTGTGTGTCTGTGGGGGGGGGGGGGGGGTGTGTGTCTGTGGGAGGGGGGGGTGTGTGTGTCTGTGGGTGGGGGGGGTTGTGTGTGTCTGTGGGTGGGGGGGGGTGTGTGTGTCTGTGGGTGGGGGGGGTGTGTGTGTCTGTGGGTGGGGGGGGTGTGTGTGTCTGTGGGTGGGGGGGTGTGTGTGTCTGTGGGTGGGGGGGGTGTGTGTGTCTGTGGTTGGGGGGGGGGTGTGTGTGTGTCTGTGGGTGGGGGGGTGTGTGTGTGTCTGTGGGTGGGGGGGTGTGTGTGTGTCTGTGGGTGGGGGGGGTGTGTGTGTCTGTGGGTGGGGGGGGGGTGTGTGTGTCTGTGGGTGGGGGGGGTGTGTGTGTCTGTGGGTGGGGGGGGTGTGTGTGTCTGTGGGTGGGGGGGGTGTGTGTGTCTGTGGGTGGGGGGGGTGTGTGTGCTGTGGGTGGCGGGGTGGGTGGTTGGGTGGGGGGGGTGTGTGTGTCTGTGGGTGGGGGGGGGTGTGTGTGTCTGTGGGTGGGGGGGGGTGTGTGTGTCTGTGGGTGGGGGGGGTGTGTGTGGGTGGGGGGGTGTGTGTGTCTGTGGGTGGGGGGGGGTGTGTGTGTCTGTGGGTGGGGGGGGTGTGTGTGTCTGTGGGTGGGGGGGGTGTGTCTGTGGGGGGGGGTGTGTGTGTCTGTGGGTGGGGGGGTGTGTGTGTCTGTGGGTGGGGGGGTGTGTGTCTGTGTGGGGGTGTGTGTCTGTGGGTGGGGGGTGTGTGTCTGTGGGGGGGGGTGTGTGTCTGTGGGGGGGGGGGTGTGTCTGTGGGGGGGGGGGTGTGTGTCTGTGGGGGGGGGGTGTGTCTGTGGGGGGGGGTGTGTGTCTGTGGGGGGGGGGGGTGTGTGTCTGTGGGGGGGGGGGTGTGTGTCTGTGGGGGGGGGGGGGGTGTGTGTCTGTGGGGGG